>NW_028252541.1:0-50305 GCF_964263255.1 Lissotriton vulgaris | reverse complement strand
CCATTTTCCACATTTCTGAAGCATGACGTAATGGGGGTGTTATCTCTTTTGTCGAAAATCAGCCGTTTTTGCTCGAACATTAAATGCCTCCAAATGGTATTTAATTAACTTCCGAGCCCCTGGAAGCATGAAAATCACTTTAAACATGCTAATTTTAGCTCTAACACTGATGATCCACCTACAAATGTGAATTGACGTTCAAAAATAAAACATTTGAAAACGGACCATTTTCCACATTTCTGAAGCATGACGTAATGGGGGGGTGTTATCTCTTTTGTCGAAAATCAGCCGTTTTTGCTCGAACATTAAATGCCTCCAAATGGTATTTATTTCACTTCCCGGGGTGAAGAAACCCTTTTTGAGAACTCAGAGTGAGTAAATTGGCCATTTTCATGCACTTGTAACCATTCCATAAATCTTGTGTTTTGGGCCCCTGGAAGCATGAAAATCACTTTAAACATGCTAATTTTTAGCTCTAACACTGATGATCCACCTACAAATGTGAACTGACGTTCAAAAATAAAACATTTGAAAACGGACCATTTTCCACATTTCTGAAGCATGACGTAATGGGGGGGTGTTATCTCTTTTGTCGAAAATCAGCCGTTTTTGCTCGAACATTAAATGCCTCCAAATGGATTTAATTAACTTCCCGAGCCCCTGGAAGCATGAAAATCACTTTAAACATGCTAATTTTAGCTCTAACACTGATGATCCACCTACAAATGTGAACTGACGTTCAAAAATAAAACATTGAAAACGGACCATTTCCACATTTCTGAAGCATGACGTAATGGGGGGTGTTATCTCTTTTGTCAAAAATCAGCCGTTTTTGCTCGAACATTAAATGCCTCCAAATGGTATTTATTTCACTCCCGGGGTGAAGGAAACCCTTTTTGAGAACTCAGAGTGAGTAAATTGGCCATTTTCATGCACTTTTAACCCTTCCATAAATCTTGTGTTTTGGGCCCCTGGAAACATGAAAATCACTTTAAACATGCTAATTTTAGCTCTAACACTGATGATCCACCTACAAATGTGAACTGACGTTCAAAATAAAACGTTTGAAAACGGACCATTTTCCACATTTCTGAAGCATGACGTAATGGGGGGGTGTTATCTCTTTTGTCGAAAATCAGCCGTTTTTGCTCGAACATTAAATGCCTCCAAATGGTATTTAATTAACTTCCCGAGCCCCTGGAAGCATGAAAATCACTTTAAACATGCTAATTTTAGCTCTAACACTGATGATCCACCTACAAATGCTGAACTGACGTTCAAAAATAAAACATTTGAAAACGGACCATTTTCCACATTTCTGAAGCATGACGTAATGGGGGGGTGTTATCTCTTTTGTCGAAAATCAGCCGTTTTTGCTCGAACATTAAATGCCTCCAAATGGTATTTAATTAACTTCCGAGCCCTGGAAGCATGAAAATCACTTTAAACATGCTAATTTTAGCTCTAACACTGATGATCCACCAACAAATGTGAACTGACGTTCAAAAATAAAACATTTGAAAACGGACCATTTTCCACATTTCTGAAGCATGACGTAATGGGGGGGTGTTATCTCTTTTGTCGAAAATCAGCCGTTTTTGCTCGAACATTAAATGCCTCCAAATGGTATTTAATTAACTTCCCGGGGTGAAGAAACCCTTTTTGAGAACTCAGAGTGAGTAAATTGGCCATTTTCATGCACTTTTAACCATTCCATAAATCTTGTGTTTTGGGCCCCTGGAAGCATGAAAATCACTTTAAACATGCTAATTTTAGCTCTAACACTGATGATCCACCTACAAATGTGAACTGACGTTCAAAAATAAAACGTTTGAAAACGGACCATTTTCCACATTTCTGAAGCATGACGTAATGGGGGGGTGTTATCTCTTTTGTCGAAAATCAGCCGTTTTTGCTCGAACATTAAATGCCTCCAAATGGTATTTAATTAACTTCCCGAGCCCCTGGAAGCATGAAAATCACTTTAAACATGCTAATTTTAGCTCTAACACTGATGATCCACCTACAAATGTGAACTGACGTTCAAAAATAAAACATTTGAAAACGGACCATTTTCCACGTTTCTGAAGCATGACGTAATGGGGGGGTGTTATCTCTTTTGTCGAAAATCAGCCGTTTTTGCTCGAACATTAAATGCCTCCAAATGGTATTTAATTAACTTCCCGGGGTGAAGAAACCCTTTTTGAGAACTCAGAGTGAGTAAATTGGCCATTTTCATGCACTTTTAACCATTCCATAAATCTTGTGTTTTGGGCCCCTGGAAGCATGAAAATCACTTTAAACATGCTAATTTTAGCTCTAACACTGATGATCCACCTACAAATGTGAACTGACGTTCAAAAATAAAACATTTGAAAACGGACCATTTTCCACATTTCTGAAGCATGACGTAATGGGGGGGTGTTATCACTTTTGTCGAAAATCAGCCGTTTTTGCTCGAACATTAAATGCCTCCAAATGGTATTTAATTAACTTCCCGAGCCCCTGGAAGCATGAAAATCACTTTAAACATGCTAATTTTAGCTCTAACACTGATGATCCACCTACAAATGTGAACTGACGTTCAAAAATAAAACATTTGAAAACGGACCATTTTCCACATTTCTGAAGCATGACGTAATGGGGGGGTGTTATCTCTTTTGTCGAAAATCAGCCGTTTTTGCTCGAACATTAAATGCCTCCAAATGGTATTTAATTAACTTCCCGAGCCCCTGGAAGCATGAAAATCACTTTAAACATGCTAATTTTAGCTCTAACACTGATGATCCACCTACAAATGTGAACTGACGTTCAAAAATAAAACATTTGAAAACGGACCATTTTCCACATTTCTGAAGCATGACGTAATGGGGGGGTGTTATCTCTTTTGTCGAAAATCAGCCGTTTTTGCTCGAACATTAAATGCCTCCAAATGGTATTTAATTAACTTCCCGAGCCCCTGGAAGCATGAAAATCACTTTAAACATGCTAATTTTAGCTCTAACACTGATGATCCACCTACAAATGTGAACTGAGGTTCAAAAATAAAACATTTGAAAACGGACCATTTTCCACATTTCTGAAGCATGACTTAATGGGGGGTGTTATCTCTTTTGTCGAAAATCAGCCGTTTTTGCTCGAACATTAAATGCCTCCAAATGGTATTTAATTAACTTCCCGAGCCCCTGGAAGCATGAAAATCACTTTAAACATGCTAATTTTAGCTCTAACACTGATGATCCACCTACAAATGTGAACTGACGTTCAAAAATAAAACATTTGAAAACGGACCATTTTCCACATTTCTGAAGCATGACGTAATGGGGGGGTGTTATCTCTTTTGTCGAAAATCAGCCGTTTTTGCTCGAACATTAAATGCCTCCAAATGGTATTTAATTAACTTCCCGAGCCCCTGGAAGCATGAAAATCACTTTAAACATGCTAATTTTAGCTCTAACACTGATGATCCACCTACAAATGTGAACTGACGTTCAAAAATAAAACATTTGAAAACGGACCATTTTCCACATTTCTGAAGCATGACGTAATGGGGGGTGTTATCTCTTTTGTCGAAAATCAGCCGTTTTTGCTCGAACATTAAATGCCTCCAAATGGTATTTATTTCACTTCCCGGGGTGAAGAAACCCTTTTTGAGAACTCAGAGTGAGTAAATTGGCCATTTTCATGCACTTTTTACCTTTCCATAAATCTTGTGTTTTGGGCCCCTGGAAGCATGAAAATCACTTTAAACATGCTAATTTTAGCTCTAACACTGATGATCCACCTACAAATGTGAACTGACGTTCAAAAATAAAACATTTGAAAACGGACCATTTTCCACATTTCTGAAGCATGACGTAATGGGGGGGTGTTATCTCTTTTGTCGAAAATCAGCCGTTTTTGCTCGAACATTAAATGCCTCCAAATGGTATTTATTTCACTTCCCGGGGTGAAGAAACCCTTTTTGAGAACTCAGAGTGAGTAAATTGGCCATTTTCATGCACTTTTAACCATTCCATAAATCTTGTGTTTTGGGCCCCTGGAAGCATGAAAATCACTTTAAACATGCTAATTTTAGCTCTAACACTGATGATCCACCTACAAATGTGAACTGACGTTCAAAAATAAAACATTTGAAAACGGACCATTTTCCACATTTCTGAAGCATGACGTAATGGGGGGGTGTTATCTCTTTTGTCGAAAATCAGCCGTTTTTGCTCGAACATTAAATGCCTCCAAATGGTATTTAATTAACTTCCCGAGCCCCTGGAAGCATGAAAATCACTTTAAACATGCTAATTTTAGCTCTAACACTGATGATCCACCTACAAATGTGAACTGACGTTCAAAAATAAAACATTTGAAAACGGACCATTTTCCACATTTCTGAAGCATGACGTAATGGGGGGGTGTTATCTCTTTTGTCGAAAATCAGCCGTTTTTGCTCGAACATTAAATGCTTCCAAATGGTATTTAATTAACTTCCCGGGGTGAAGAAACCCTTTTTGAGAACTCAGAGTGAGTAAATTGGCCATTTTCATGCACTTTTAACCATTCCATCAATCTTGTGTTTTGGGCCCCTGGAAGCATGAAAATCACTTTAAACATGCTAATTTTAGCTCTAACACTGATGATCCACCTACAAATGTGAACTGACGTTCAAAAATAAAACATTTGAAAACGGACCATTTTTCACATTTCTGAAGCATGACGTAATGGGGGGGTGTTATCTCTTTTGTCGAAAATCAGCCGTTTTTGCTCGAACATTAAATGCCTCCAAATGGTATTTATTTCACTTCCCGGGGTGAAGAAACCCTTTTTGAGAACTCAGAGTGAGTAAATTGGCCATTTTCATGCACTTTTAACCATTCCATAAATCTTGTGTTTTGGGCCCCTGGAAGCATGAAAATCACTTTAAACATGCTAATTTTAGCTCTAACACTGATGATCCACCTACAAATGTGAACTGACGTTCAAAAATAAAACATTTGAAAACGGACCATTTTCCACATTTCTGAAGCATGACGTAATGGGGGGGTGTTATCTCTTTTGTCGAAAATCAGCCGTTTTTGCTCGAACATTAAATGCCTCCAAATGGTATTTAATTAACTTCCCGAGCCCCTGGAAGCATGAAAATCACTTTAAACATGCTAATTTTAGCTCTAACACTGATGATCCACCTACAAATGTGAACTGACGTTCAAAAATAAAACATTTGAAAACGGACCATTTTCCACATTTCTGAAGCATGACGTAATGGGGGGGTGTTATCTCTTTTGTCGAAAATCAGCCGTTTTTGCTCGAACATTAAATGCTTCCAAATGGTATTTAATTAACTTCCCGGGGTGAAGAAACCCTTTTTGAGAACTCAGAGTGAGTAAATTGGCCATTTTCATGCACTTTTAACCATTCCATAAATCTTGTGTTTTGGGCCCCTGGAAGCATGAAAATCACTTTAAACATGCTAATTTTAGCTCTAACACTGATGATCCACCTACAAATGTGAACTGACGTTCAAAAATAAAACATTTGAAAACGGACCATTTTCCACATTTCTGAAGCATGACGTAATGGGGGGGTGTTATCTCTTTTGTCGAAAATCAGCCGTTTTTGCTCGAACATTAAATGCCTCCAAATGGTATTTAATTAACTTCCCGAGCCCCTGGAAGCATGAAAATCACTTTAAACATGCTAATTTTAGCTCTAACACTGATGATCCACCTACAAATGTGAACTGACGTTCAAAAATAAAACATTTGAAAACGGACCATTTTCCACATTTCTGAAGCATGACGTAATGGGGGGGTGTTATCTCTTTTGTCGAAAATCAGCCGTTTTTGCTCGAACATTAAATGCCTCCAAATGGTATTTATTTCACTTCCCGGGGTGAAGAAACCCTTTTTGAGAACTCAGAGTGAGTAAATTGGCCATTTTCATGCACTTTTAACCATTCCATAAATCTTGTGTTTTGGGCCCCTGGAAGCATGAAAATCACTTTAAACATGCTAATTTTAGCTCTAACACTGATGATCCACCTACAAATGTGAACTGACGTTCAAAAATAAAACATTTGAAAACGGACCATTTTCCACATTTCTGAAGCATGACGTAATGGGGGGGTGTTATCTCTTTTGTCGAAAATCAGCCGTTTTTGCTCGAACATTAAATGCCTCCAAATGGTATTTAATTAACTTCCCGAGCCCCTGGAAGCATGAAAATCACTTTAAACATGCTAATTTTAGCTCTAACACTGATGATCCACCTACAAATGTGAACTGACGTTCAAAAATAAAACATTTGAAAACGGACCATTTTCCACATTTCTGAAGCATGACGTAATGGGGGGGTGTTATCTCTTTTGTCGAAAATCAGCCGTTTTTGCTCGAACATTAAATGCCTCCAAATGGTATTTAATTAACTTCCCGGGGTGAAGAAACCCTTTTTGAGAACTCAGAGTGAGTAAATTGGCCATTTTCATGCACTTTTAACCATTCCATTAATCTTGTGTTTTGGGCCCCTGGAAGCATGAAAATCACTTTAAACATCCTAATTTTAGCTCTAACACTGATGATCCACCTACAAATGTGAACTGACGTTCAAAAATAAAACATTTGAAAACGGACCATTTTCCACATTTCTGAAGCATGACGTAATGGGGGGGTGTTATCTCTTTTGTCGAAAATCAGCCGTTTTTGCTCGAACATTAAATGCCTCCAAATGGTATTTAATTAACTTCCCGAGCCCCTGGAAGCATGAAAATCACTTTAAACATGCTAATTTTAGCTCTAACACTGATGATCCACCTACAAATGTGAACTGACGTTCAAAAATAAAACATTTGAAAACGGACCATTTTCCACATTTCTGACGCATGACGTAATGGGGGGGTGTTATCTCTTTTGTCGAAAATCAGCCGTTTTTGCTCGAACATTAAATGCCTCCAAATGGTATTTAATTAACTTCCCGGGGTGAAGAAACCCTTTTTGAGAACTCAGAGTGAGTAAATTGGCCATTTTCATGCACTTTTAGCCATTCCATAAATCTTGTGTTTTGGGCCCCTGGAAGCATGAAAATCACTTTAAACATGCTAATTTTAGCTCTAACACTGATGATCCACCTACAAATGTGAACTGACGTTCAAAAATAAAACATTTGAAAACGGACCATTTTCCACATTTCTGAAGCATGACGTAATGGGGGGTGTTATCTCTTTTGTCGAAAATCAGCCGTTTTTGCTCGAACATTAAATGCCTCCAAATGGTATTTAATTAACTTCCCGAGCCCCTGGAAGCATGAAAATCACTTTAAACATGCTAATTTTAGCTCTAACACTGATGATCCACCTACAAATGTGAATTGACGTTCAAAAATAAAACATTTGAAAACGGACCATTTTCCACATTTCTGAAGCATGACGTAATGGGGGGGTGTTATCTCTTTTGTCGAAAATCAGCCGTTTTTGCTCGAACATTAAATGCCTCCAAATGGTATTTATTTCACTTCCCGGGGTGAAGAAACCCTTTTTGAGAACTCAGAGTGAGTAAATTGGCCATTTTCATGCACTTGTAACCATTCCATAAATCTTGTGTTTTGGGCCCCTGGAAGCATGAAAATCACTTTAAACATGCTAATTTTAGCTCTAACACTGATGATCCACCTACAAATGTGAACTGACGTTCAAAAATAAAACATTTGAAAACGGACCATTTTCCACATTTCTGAAGCATGACGTAATGGGGGGGTGTTATCTCTTTTGTCGAAAATCAGCCGTTTTTGCTCGAACATTAAATGCCTCCAAATGGTATTTAATTAACTTCCCGAGCCCCTGGAAGCATGAAAATCACTTTAAACATGCTAATTTTAGCTCTAACACTGATGATCCACCTACAAATGTGAACTGACGTTCAAAAATAAAACATTTGAAAACGGACCATTTTCCACATTTCTGAAGCATGACGTAATGGGGGGGTGTTATCTCTTTTGTCAAAAATCAGCCGTTTTTGCTCGAACATTAAATGCCTCCAAATGGTATTTATTTCACTTCCCGGGGTGAAGAAACCCTTTTTGAGAACTCAGAGTGAGTAAATTGGCCATTTTCATGCACTTTTTACCTTTCCATAAATCTTGTGTTTTGGGCCCCTGGAAGCATGAAAATCACTTTAAACATGCTAATTTTAGCTCTAACACTGATGATCCACCTACAAATGTGAACTGACGTTCAAAAATAAAACATTTGAAAACGGACCATTTTCCACATTTCTGAAGCATGACGTAATGGGGGGGTGTTATCTCTTTTGTCGAAAATCAGCCGTTTTTGCTCGAACATTAAATGCCTCCAAATGGTATTTATTTCACTTCCCGGGGTGAAGAAACCCTTTTTGAGAACTCAGAGTGAGTAAATTGGCCATTTTCATGCACTTTTAACCATTCCATAAATCTTGTGTTTTGGGCCCCTGGAAGCATGAAAATCACTTTAAACATGCTAATTTTAGCTCTAACACTGATGATCCACCTACAAATGTGAACTGACGTTCAAAAATAAAACATTTGAAAACGGACCATTTTTCACATTTCTGAAGCATGACGTAATGGGGGGGTGTTATCTCTTTTGTCGAAAATCAGCCGTTTTTGCTCGAACATTAAATGCCTCCAAATGGTATTTATTTCACTTCCCGGGGTGAAGAAACCCTTTTTGAGAACTCAGAGTGAGTAAATTGGCCATTTTCATGCACTTTTAACCATTCCATAAATCTTGTGTTTTGGGCCCCTGGAAGCATGAAAATCACTTTAAACATGCTAATTTTAGCTCTAACACTGATGATCCACCTACAAATGTGAACTGACGTTCAAAAATAAAACATTTGAAAACGGACCATTTTCCACATTTCTGAAGCATGACGTAATGGGGGGGTGTTATCTCTTTTGTCGAAAATCAGCCGTTTTTGCTCGAACATTAAATGCCTCCAAATGGTATTTAATTAACTTCCCGAGCCCCTGGAAGCATGAAAATCACTTTAAACATGCTAATTTTAGCTCTAACACTGATGATCCACCTACAAATGTGAACTGACGTTCAAAAATAAAACATTTGAAAACGGACCATTTTCCACATTTCTGAAGCATGACGTAATGGGGGGGTGTTATCTCTTTTGTCGAAAATCAGCCGTTTTTGCTCGAACATTAAATGCTTCCAAATGGTATTTAATTAACTTCCCGGGGTGAAGAAACCCTTTTTGAGAACTCAGAGTGAGTAAATTGGCCATTTTCATGCACTTTTAACCATTCCATCAATCTTGTGTTTTGGGCCCCTGGAAGCATGAAAATCACTTTAAACATGCTAATTTTAGCTCTAACACTGATGATCCACCTACAAATGTGAACTGACGTTCAAAAATAAAACATTTGAAAACGGACCATTTTTCACATTTCTGAAGCATGACGTAATGGGGGGGTGTTATCTCTTTTGTCGAAAATCAGCCGTTTTTGCTCGAACATTAAATGCCTCCAAATGGTATTTATTTCACTTCCCGGGGTGAAGAAACCCTTTTTGAGAACTCAGAGTGAGTAAATTGGCCATTTTCATGCACTTTTAACCATTCCATAAATCTTGTGTTTTGGGCCCCTGGAAGCATGAAAATCACTTTAAACATGCTAATTTTAGCTCTAACACTGATGATCCACCTACAAATGTGAACTGACGTTCAAAAATAAAACATTTGAAAACGGACCATTTTCCACATTTCTGAAGCATGACGTAATGGGGGGGTGTTATCTCTTTTGTCGAAAATCAGCCGTTTTTGCTCGAACATTAAATGCCTCCAAATGGTATTTAATTAACTTCCCGAGCCCCTGGAAGCATGAAAATCACTTTAAACATGCTAATTTTAGCTCTAACACTGATGATCCACCTACAAATGTGAACTGACGTTCAAAAATAAAACATTTGAAAACGGACCATTTTCCACATTTCTGAAGCATGACGTAATGGGGGGGTGTTATCTCTTTTGTCGAAAATCAGCCGTTTTTGCTCGAACATTAAATGCTTCCAAATGGTATTTAATTAACTTCCCGGGGTGAAGAAACCCTTTTTGAGAACTCAGAGTGAGTAAATTGGCCATTTTCATGCACTTTTAACCATTCCATAAATCTTGTGTTTTGGGCCCCTGGAAGCATGAAAATCACTTTAAACATGCTAATTTTAGCTCTAACACTGATGATCCACCTACAAATGTGAACTGACGTTCAAAAATAAAACATTTGAAAACGGACCATTTTCCACATTTCTGAAGCATGACGTAATGGGGGGGTGTTATCTCTTTTGTCGAAAATCAGCCGTTTTTGCTCGAACATTAAATGCCTCCAAATGGTATTTAATTAACTTCCCGAGCCCCTGGAAGCATGAAAATCACTTTAAACATGCTAATTTTAGCTCTAACACTGATGATCCACCTACAAATGTTAACTGACGTTCAAAAATAAAACATTTGAAAACGGACCATTTTCCACATTTCTGAAGCATGACGTAATGGGGGGGTGTTATCTCTTTTGTCGAAAATCAGCCGTTTTTGCTCGAACATTAAATGCCTCCAAATGGTATTTATTTCACTTCCCGGGGTGAAGAAACCCTTTTTGAGAACTCAGAGTGAGTAAATTGGCCATTTTCATGCACTTTTAACCATTCCATAAATCTTGTGTTTTGGGCCCCTGGAAGCATGAAAATCACTTTAAACATGCTAATTTTAGCTCTAACACTGATGATCCACCTACAAATGTGAACTGACGTTCAAAAATAAAACATTTGAAAACGGACCATTTTCCACATTTCTGAAGCATGACGTAATGGGGGGGTGTTATCTCTTTTGTCGAAAATCAGCCGTTTTTGCTCGAACATTAAATGCCTCCAAATGGTATTTAATTAACTTCCCGAGCCCCTGGAAGCATGAAAATCACTTTAAACATGCTAATTTTAGCTCTAACACTGATGATCCACCTACAAATGTGAACTGACGTTCAAAAATAAAACATTTGAAAACGGACCATTTTCCACATTTCTGAAGCATGACGTAATGGGGGGGTGTTATCTCTTTTGTCGAAAATCAGCCGTTTTTGCTCGAACATTAAATGCCTCCAAATGGTATTTAATTAACTTCCCGGGGTGAAGAAACCCTTTTTGAGAACTCAGAGTGAGTAAATTGGCCATTTTCATGCACTTTTAACCATTCCATTAATCTTGTGTTTTGGGCCCCTGGAAGCATGAAAATCACTTTAAACATCCTAATTTTAGCTCTAACACTGATGATCCACCTACAAATGTGAACTGACGTTCAAAAATAAAACATTTGAAAACGGACCATTTTCCACATTTCTGAAGCATGACGTAATGGGGGGGTGTTATCTCTTTTGTCGAAAATCAGCCGTTTTTGCTCGAACATTAAATGCCTCCAAATGGTATTTAATTAACTTCCCGAGCCCCTGGAAGCATGAAAATCACTTTAAACATGCTAATTTTAGCTCTAACACTGATGATCCACCTACAAATGTGAACTGACGTTCAAAAATAAAACATTTGAAAACGGACCATTTTCCACATTTCTGACGCATGACGTAATGGGGGGGTGTTATCTCTTTTGTCGAAAATCAGCCGTTTTTGCTCGAACATTAAATGCCTCCAAATGGTATTTAATTAACTTCCCGGGGTGAAGAAACCCTTTTTGAGAACTCAGAGTGAGTAAATTGGCCATTTTCATGCACTTTTAGCCATTCCATAAATCTTGTGTTTTGGGCCCCTGGAAGCATGAAAATCACTTTAAACATGCTAATTTTAGCTCTAACACTGATGATCCACCTACAAATGTGAACTGACGTTCAAAAATAAAACATTTGAAAACGGACCATTTTCCACATTTCTGAAGCATGACGTAATGGGGGGTGTTATCTCTTTTGTCGAAAATCAGCCGTTTTTGCTCGAACATTAAATGCCTCCAAATGGTATTTAATTAACTTCCCGAGCCCCTGGAAGCATGAAAATCACTTTAAACATGCTAATTTTAGCTCTAACACTGATGATCCACCTACAAATGTGAATTGACGTTCAAAAATAAAACATTTGAAAACGGACCATTTTCCACATTTCTGAAGCATGACGTAATGGGGGGGTGTTATCTCTTTTGTCGAAAATCAGCCGTTTTTGCTCGAACATTAAATGCCTCCAAATGGTATTTATTTCACTTCCCGGGGTGAAGAAACCCTTTTTGAGAACTCAGAGTGAGTAAATTGGCCATTTTCATGCACTTGTAACCATTCCATAAATCTTGTGTTTTGGGCCCCTGGAAGCATGAAAATCACTTTAAACATGCTAATTTTAGCTCTAACACTGATGATCCACCTACAAATGTGAACTGACGTTCAAAAATAAAACATTTGAAAACGGACCATTTTCCACATTTCTGAAGCATGACGTAATGGGGGGGTGTTATCTCTTTTGTCGAAAATCAGCCGTTTTTGCTCGAACATTAAATGCCTCCAAATGGTATTTAATTAACTTCCCGAGCCCCTGGAAGCATGAAAATCACTTTAAACATGCTAATTTTAGCTCTAACACTGATGATCCACCTACAAATGTGAACTGACGTTCAAAAATAAAACATTTGAAAACGGACCATTTTCCACATTTCTGAAGCATGACGTAATGGGGGGGTGTTATCTCTTTTGTCAAAAATCAGCCGTTTTTGCTCGAACATTAAATGCCTCCAAATGGTATTTATTTCACTTCCCGGGGTGAAGAAACCCTTTTTGAGAACTCAGAGTGAGTAAATTGGCCATTTTCATGCACTTTTAACCCTTCCATAAATCTTGTGTTTTGGGCCCCTGGAAACATGAAAATCACTTTAAACATGCTAATTTTAGCTCTAACACTGATGATCCACCTACAAATGTGAACTGACGTTCAAAAATAAAACGTTTGAAAACGGACCATTTTCCACATTTCTGAAGCATGACGTAATGGGGGGGTGTTATCTCTTTTGTCGAAAATCAGCCGTTTTTGCTCGAACATTAAATGCCTCCAAATGGTATTTAATTAACTTCCCGAGCCCCTGGAAGCATGAAAATCACTTTAAACATGCTAATTTTAGCTCTAACACTGATGATCCACCTACAAATGTGAACTGACGTTCAAAAATAAAACATTTGAAAACGGACCATTTTCCACATTTCTGAAGCATGACGTAATGGGGGGGTGTTATCTCTTTTGTCGAAAATCAGCCGTTTTTGCTCGAACATTAAATGCCTCCAAATGGTATTTAATTAACTTCCCGAGCCCCTGGAAGCATGAAAATCACTTTAAACATGCTAATTTTAGCTCTAACACTGATGATCCACCAACAAATGTGAACTGACGTTCAAAAATAAAACATTTGAAAACGGACCATTTTCCACATTTCTGAAGCATGACGTAATGGGGGGGTGTTATCTCTTTTGTCGAAAATCAGCCGTTTTTGCTCGAACATTAAATGCCTCCAAATGGTATTTAATTAACTTCCCGGGGTGAAGAAACCCTTTTTGAGAACTCAGAGTGAGTAAATTGGCCATTTTCATGCACTTTTAACCATTCCATAAATCTTGTGTTTTGGGCCCCTGGAAGCATGAAAATCACTTTAAACATGCTAATTTTAGCTCTAACACTGATGATCCACCTACAAATGTGAACTGACGTTCAAAAATAAAACGTTTGAAAACGGACCATTTTCCACATTTCTGAAGCATGACGTAATGGGGGGGTGTTATCTCTTTTGTCGAAAATCAGCCGTTTTTGCTCGAACATTAAATGCCTCCAAATGGTATTTAATTAACTTCCCGAGCCCCTGGAAGCATGAAAATCACTTTAAACATGCTAATTTTAGCTCTAACACTGATGATCCACCTACAAATGTGAACTGACGTTCAAAAATAAAACATTTGAAAACGGACCATTTTCCACGTTTCTGAAGCATGACGTAATGGGGGGGTGTTATCTCTTTTGTCGAAAATCAGCCGTTTTTGCTCGAACATTAAATGCCTCCAAATGGTATTTAATTAACTTCCCGGGGTGAAGAAACCCTTTTTGAGAACTCAGAGTGAGTAAATTGGCCATTTTCATGCACTTTTAACCATTCCATAAATCTTGTGTTTTGGGCCCCTGGAAGCATGAAAATCACTTTAAACATGCTAATTTTAGCTCTAACACTGATGATCCACCTACAAATGTGAACTGACGTTCAAAAATAAAACATTTGAAAACGGACCATTTTCCACATTTCTGAAGCATGACGTAATGGGGGGGTGTTATCACTTTTGTCGAAAATCAGCCGTTTTTGCTCGAACATTAAATGCCTCCAAATGGTATTTAATTAACTTCCCGAGCCCCTGGAAGCATGAAAATCACTTTAAACATGCTAATTTTAGCTCTAACACTGATGATCCACCTACAAATGTGAACTGACGTTCAAAAATAAAACATTTGAAAACGGACCATTTTCCACATTTCTGAAGCATGACGTAATGGGGGGGGTGTTATCTCTTTTGTCGAAAATCAGCCGTTTTTGCTCGAACATTAAATGCCTCCAAATGGTATTTAATTAACTTCCCGAGCCCCTGGAAGCATGAAAATCACTTTAAACATGCTAATTTTAGCTCTAACACTGATGATCCACCTACAAATGTGAACTGACGTTCAAAAATAAAACATTTGAAAACGGACCATTTTCCACATTTCTGAAGCATGACGTAATGGGGGGGTGTTATCTCTTTTGTCGAAAATCAGCCGTTTTTGCTCGAACATTAAATGCCTCCAAATGGTATTTAATTAACTTCCCGAGCCCCTGGAAGCATGAAAATCACTTTAAACATGCTAATTTTAGCTCTAACACTGATGATCCACCTACAAATGTGAACTGAGGTTCAAAAATAAAACATTTGAAAACGGACCATTTTCCACATTTCTGAAGCATGACTTAATGGGGGGTGTTATCTCTTTTGTCGAAAATCAGCCGTTTTTGCTCGAACATTAAATGCCTCCAAATGGTATTTAATTAACTTCCCGAGCCCCTGGAAGCATGAAAATCACTTTAAACATGCTAATTTTAGCTCTAACACTGATGATCCACCTACAAATGTGAACTGACGTTCAAAAATAAAACATTTGAAAACGGACCATTTTCCACATTTCTGAAGCATGACGTAATGGGGGGGTGTTATCTCTTTTGTCGAAAATCAGCCGTTTTTGCTCGAACATTAAATGCCTCCAAATGGTATTTAATTAACTTCCCGAGCCCCTGGAAGCATGAAAATCACTTTAAACATGCTAATTTTAGCTCTAACACTGATGATCCACCTACAAATGTGAACTGACGTTCAAAAATAAAACATTTGAAAACGGACCATTTTCCACATTTCTGAAGCATGACGTAATGGGGGGTGTTATCTCTTTTGTCGAAAATCAGCCGTTTTTGCTCGAACATTAAATGCCTCCAAATGGTATTTATTTCACTTCCCGGGGTGAAGAAACCCTTTTTGAGAACTCAGAGTGAGTAAATTGGCCATTTTCATGCACTTTTTACCTTTCCATAAATCTTGTGTTTTGGGCCCCTGGAAGCATGAAAATCACTTTAAACATGCTAATTTTAGCTCTAACACTGATGATCCACCTACAAATGTGAACTGACGTTCAAAAATAAAACATTTGAAAACGGACCATTTTCCACATTTCTGAAGCATGACGTAATGGGGGGGTGTTATCTCTTTTGTCGAAAATCAGCCGTTTTTGCTCGAACATTAAATGCCTCCAAATGGTATTTATTTCACTTCCCGGGGTGAAGAAACCCTTTTTGAGAACTCAGAGTGAGTAAATTGGCCATTTTCATGCACTTTTAACCATTCCATAAATCTTGTGTTTTGGGCCCCTGGAAGCATGAAAATCACTTTAAACATGCTAATTTTAGCTCTAACACTGATGATCCACCTACAAATGTGAACTGACGTTCAAAAATAAAACATTTGAAAACGGACCATTTTCCACATTTCTGAAGCATGACGTAATGGGGGGGTGTTATCTCTTTTGTCGAAAATCAGCCGTTTTTGCTCGAACATTAAATGCCTCCAAATGGTATTTAATTAACTTCCCGAGCCCCTGGAAGCATGAAAATCACTTTAAACATGCTAATTTTAGCTCTAACACTGATGATCCACCTACAAATGTGAACTGACGTTCAAAAATAAAACATTTGAAAACGGACCATTTTCCACATTTCTGAAGCATGACGTAATGGGGGGGTGTTATCTCTTTTGTCGAAAATCAGCCGTTTTTGCTCGAACATTAAATGCTTCCAAATGGTATTTAATTAACTTCCCGGGGTGAAGAAACCCTTTTTGAGAACTCAGAGTGAGTAAATTGGCCATTTTCATGCACTTTTAACCATTCCATCAATCTTGTGTTTTGGGCCCCTGGAAGCATGAAAATCACTTTAAACATGCTAATTTTAGCTCTAACACTGATGATCCACCTACAAATGTGAACTGACGTTCAAAAATAAAACATTTGAAAACGGACCATTTTTCACATTTCTGAAGCATGACGTAATGGGGGGGTGTTATCTCTTTTGTCGAAAATCAGCCGTTTTTGCTCGAACATTAAATGCCTCCAAATGGTATTTATTTCACTTCCCGGGGTGAAGAAACCCTTTTTGAGAACTCAGAGTGAGTAAATTGGCCATTTTCATGCACTTTTAACCATTCCATAAATCTTGTGTTTTGGGCCCCTGGAAGCATGAAAATCACTTTAAACATGCTAATTTTAGCTCTAACACTGATGATCCACCTACAAATGTGAACTGATGTTCAAAAATAAAACATTTGAAAACGGACCATTTTCCACATTTCTGAAGCATGACGTAATGGGGGGGTGTTATCTCTTTTGTCGAAAATCAGCCGTTTTTGCTCGAACATTAAATGCCTCCAAATGGTATTTAATTAACTTCCGAGCCCCTGGAAGCATGAAAATCACTTTAAACATGCTAATTTTAGCTCTAACACTGATGATCCACCTACAAATGTGAACTGACGTTCAAAAATAAAACATTTGAAAACGGACCATTTTCCACATTTCTGAAGCATGACGTAATGGGGGGGTGTTATCTCTTTTGTCGAAAATCAGCCGTTTTTGCTCGAACAATTAAATGCTTCCAAATGGTATTTAATTAACTTCCCGGGGTGAAGAAACCCTTTTTGAGAACTCAGAGTGAGTAAATTGGCCATTTTCATGCACTTTTAACCATTCCATAAATCTTGTGTTTTGGGCCCCTGGAAGCATGAAAATCACTTTAAACATGCTAATTTTAGCTCTAACACTGATGATCCACCTACAAATGTGAACTGACGTTCAAAAATAAAACATTTGAAAACGGACCATTTTCCACATTTCTGAAGCATGACGTAATGGGGGGGTGTTATCTCTTTTGTCGAAAATCAGCCGTTTTTGCTCGAACATTAAATGCCTCCAAATGGTATTTAATTAACTTCCCGAGCCCCTGGAAGCATGAAAATCACTTTAAACATGCTAATTTTAGCTCTAACACTGATGATCCACCTACAAATGTGAACTGACGTTCAAAATAAAACATTTGAAAACGGACCATTTTCCACATTTCTGAAGCATGACGTAATGGGGGGGTGTTATCTCTTTTGTCGAAAATCAGCCGTTTTTGCTCGAACATTAAATGCCTCCAAATGGTATTTATTTCACTTCCCGGGTGAAGAAACCCTTTTTGAGAACTCAGAGTGAGTAAATTGGCCATTTTCATGCACTTTTAACCATTCCATAAATCTTGTGTTTTGGGCCCCTGGAAGCATGAAAATCACTTTAAACATGCTAATTTTAGCTCTAACACTGATGATCCACCTACAAATGTGAAACTGACGTTCAAAAATAAAACATTTGAAAACGGACCATTTTCCACATTTCTGAAGCATGACGTAATGGGGGGGTGTTATCTCTTTTGTCGAAAATCAGCCGTTTTTGCTCGAACATTAAATGCCTCCAAATGGTATTTAATTAACTTCCCGAGCCCCTGGAAGCATGAAATCACTTTAAACATGCTAATTTTAGCTCTAACACTGATGATCCACCTACAAATGTGAACTGACGTTCAAAAATAAAACATTTGAAAACGGACCATTTTCCACATTTCTGAAGCATGACGTAATGGGGGGTGTTATCTCTTTTGTCGAAAATCAGCCGTTTTTGCTCGAACATTAAATGCCTCCAAATGGTATTTAATTAACTTCCCGGGTGAAGAAACCCTTTTTGAGAACTCAGAGTGAGTAAATTGGCCATTTTCATGCACTTTTAACCATTCCATTAATCTTGTGTTTTGGGCCCCTGGAAGCATGAAAATCACTTTAAACATCCTAATTTTAGCTCTAACACTGATGATCCACCTACAAATGTGAACTGACGTTCAAAAATAAAACATTTGAAAACGGACCATTTTCCACATTTCTGAAGCATGACGTAATGGGGGGGTGTTATCTCTTTTGTCGAAAATCAGCCGTTTTTGCTCGAACATTAAATGCCTCCAAATGGTATTTAATTAACTTCCCGAGCCCCTGGAAGCATGAAAATCACTTTAAACATGCTAATTTTAGCTCTAACACTGATGATCCACCTACAAATGTGAACTGACGTTCAAAATAAAACATTTGAAAACGGACCATTTTCCACATTTCTGACGCATGACGTAATGGGGGGGTGTTATCTCTTTTGTCGAAAACGAAAATCAGCCGTTTTTGCTCGAACATTAAATGCCTCCAAATGGTATTTAATTAACTTCCCGGGGTGAAGAAACCCTTTTTGAGAACTCAGAGTGAGTAAATTGGCCATTTTCATGCACTTTTAGCCATTCCATAAATCTTGTGTTTTGGGCCCCTGGAAGCATGAAAATCACTTTAAACATGCTAATTTTAGCTCTAACACTGATGATCCACCTACAAATGTGAACTGACGTTCAAAAATAAAACATTTGAAAACGGACCATTTTCCACATTTCTGAAGCATGACGTAATGGGGGGTGTTATCTCTTTTGTCGAAAATCAGCCGTTTTTGCTCGAACATTAAATGCCTCCAAATGGTATTTAATTAACTTCCCGAGCCCCTGGAAGCATGAAAATCACTTTAAACATGCTAATTTTAGCTCTAACACTGATGATCCACCTACAAATGTGAATTGACGTTCAAAAATAAAACATTTGAAAACGGACCATTTTCCACATTTCTGAAGCATGACGTAATGGGGGGGTGTTATCTCTTTTGTCGAAAATCAGCCGTTTTTGCTCGAACATTAAATGCCTCCAAATGGTATTTATTTCACTTCCCGGGGTGAAGAAACCCTTTTTGAGAACTCAGAGTGAGTAAATTGGCCATTTTCATGCACTTGTAACCGTTCCATAAATCTTGTGTTTTGGGCCCCTGGAAGCATGAAAATCACTTTAAACATGCTAATTTTAGCTCTAACACTGATGATCCACCTACAAATGTGAACTGACGTTCAAAAATAAAACATTTGAAAACGGACCATTTTCCACATTTCTGAAGCATGACGTAATGGGGGGGTGTTATCTCTTTTGTCGAAAATCAGCCGTTTTTGCTCGAACATTAAATGCCTCCAAATGGTATTTAATTAACTTCCCGAGCCCCTGGAAGCATGAAAATCACTTTAAACATGCTAATTTTAGCTCTAACACTGATGATCCACCTACAAATGTGAACTGACGTTCAAAAATAAAACATTTGAAAACGGACCATTTTCCACATTTCTGAAGCATGACGTAATGGGGGGGTGTTATCTCTTTTGTCAAAAATCAGCCGTTTTTGCTCGAACATTAAATGCCTCCAAATGGTATTTATTTCACTTCCCGGGGTGAAGAAACCCTTTTTGAGAACTCAGAGTGAGTAAATTGGCCATTTTCATGCACTTTTAACCCTTCCATAAATCTTGTGTTTTGGGCCCCTGGAAACATGAAAATCACTTTAAACATGCTAATTTGAGCTCTAACACTGATGATCCACCTACAAATGTGAACTGACGTTCAAAAATAAAACATTTGAAAACGGACCATTTTCCACATTTCTGAAGCATGACGTAATGGGGGGGTGTTATCTCTTTTGTCGAAAATCAGCCGTTTTTGCTCGAACATTAAATGCCTCCAAATGGTATTTAATTAACTTCCCGAGCCCCTGGAAGCATGAAAATCACTTTAAACATGCTAATTTTAGCTCTAACACTGATGATCCACCAACAAATGTGAACTGACGTTCAAAAATAAAACATTTGAAAACGGACCATTTTCCACATTTCTGAAGCATGACGTAATGGGGGGGTGTTATCTCTTTTGTCGAAAATCAGCCGTTTTTGCTCGAACATTAAATGCCTCCAAATGGTATTTAATTAACTTCCCGGGGTGAAGAAACCCTTTTTGAGAACTCAGAGTGAGTAAATTGGCCATTTTCATGCACTTTTAACCATTCCATAAATCTTGTGTTTTGGGCCCCTGGAAGCATGAAAATCACTTTAAACATGCTAATTTTAGCTCTAACACTGATGATCCACCTACAAATGTGAACTGACGTTCAAAAATAAAACGTTTGAAAACGGACCATTTTCCACATTTCTGAAGCATGACGTAATGGGGGGGTGTTATCTCTTTTGTCGAAAATCAGCCGTTTTTGCTCGAACATTAAATGCCTCCAAATGGTATTTAATTAACTTCCCGAGCCCCTGGAAGCATGAAAATCACTTTAAACATGCTAATTTTAGCTCTAACACTGATGATCCACCTACAAATGTGAACTGACGTTCAAAAATAAAACATTTGAAAACGGACCATTTTCCACGTTTCTGAAGCATGACGTAATGGGGGGGTGTTATCTCTTTTGTCGAAAATCAGCCGTTTTTGCTCGAACATTAAATGCCTCCAAATGGTATTTAATTAACTTCCCGGGGTGAAGAAACCCTTTTTGAGAACTCAGAGTGAGTAAATTGGCCATTTTCATGCACTTTTAACCATTCCATAAATCTTGTGTTTTGGGCCCCTGGAAGCATGAAAATCACTTTAAACATGCTAATTTTAGCTCTAACACTGATGATCCACCTACAAATGTGAACTGACATTCAAAAATAAAACATTTGAAAACGGACCATTTTCCACATTTCTGAAGCATGACGTAATGGGGGGGTGTTATCACTTTTGTCGAAAATCAGCCGTTTTTGCTCGAACATTAAATGCCTCCAAATGGTATTTAATTAACTTCCCGAGCCCCTGGAAGCATGAAAATCACTTTAAACATGCTAATTTTAGCTCTAACACTGATGATCCACCTACAAATGTGAACTGACGTTCAAAAATAAAACATTTGAAAACGGACCATTTTCCACATTTCTGAAGCATGACGTAATGGGGGGGTGTTATCTCTTTTGTCGAAAATCAGCCGTTTTTGCTCGAACATTAAATGCCTCCAAATGGTATTTAATTAACTTCCCGAGCCCCTGGAAGCATGAAAATCACTTTAAACATGCTAATTTTAGCTCTAACACTGATGATCCACCTACAAATGTGAACTGACGTTCAAAAATAAAACATTTGAAAACTGACCATTTTCCACATTTCTGAAGCATGACGTAATGGGGGGGTGTTATCTCTTTTGTCGAAAATCAGCCGTTTTTGCTCGAACATTAAATGCCTCCAAATGGTATTTAATTAACTTCCCGGGGTGAAGAAACCCTTTTTGAGAACTCAGAGTGAGTAAATTGGCCATTTTCATGCACTTTTAACCATTCCATAAATCTTGTGTTTTGGGCCCCTGGAAGCATGAAAATCACTTTAAACATGCTAATTTTAGCTCTAACACTGATGATCCACCTACAAATGTGAACTGACGTTCAAAAATAAAACATTTGAAAACGGACCATTTTCCACATTTCTGAAGCATGACGTAATGGGGGGGTGTTATCTCTTTTGTCGAAAATCAGCCGTTTTTGCTCGAACATTAAATGCCTCCAAATGGTATTTAATTAACTTCCCGAGCCCCTGGAAGCATGAAAATCACTTTAAACATGCTAATTTTAGCTCTAACACTGATGATCCACCTACAAATGTGAACTGACGTTCAAAAATAAAACATTTGAAAACGGACCATTTTTTTACATTTCTGAAGCATGACGTAATGGGGGGGTGTTATCTCTTTTGTCGAAAATCAGCCGTTTTTGCTCGAACATTAAATGCCTCCAAATGGTATTTATTTCACTTCCCGGGGTGAAGAAACCCTTTTTGAGAACTCAGAGTGAGTAAATTGGCCATTTTCATGCACTTTTAACCATTCCATAAATCTTGTGTTTTGGGCCCCTGGAAGCATGAAAATCACTTTAAACATGCTAATTTTAGCTCTAACACTGATGATCCACCTACAAATATGAACTGACGTTCAAAAATAAAACATTTGAAAACGGACCATTTTCCACATTTCTGAAGCATGACGTAATGGGGGGGTGTTATCTCTTTTGTCGAAAATCAGCCGTTTTTGCTCGAACATTAAATGCCTCCAAATGGTATTTAATTAACTTCCCGAGCCCCTGGAAGCATGAAAATCACTTTAAACATGCTAATTTTAGCTCTAACACTGATGATCCACCTACAAATGTGAACTGACGTTCAAAAATAAAACATTTGAAAACGGACCATTTTCCACATTTCTGAAGCATGACGTAATGGGGGGGTGTTATCTCTTTTGTCGAAAATCAGCCGTTTTTGCTCGAACATTAAATGCTTCCAAATGGTATTTAATTAACTTCCCGGGGTGAAGAAACCCTTTTTGAGAACTCAGAGTGAGTAAATTGGCCATTTTCATGCACTTTTAACCATTCCATAAATCTTGTGTTTTGGGCCCCTGGAAGCATGAAAATCACTTTAAACATGCTAATTTTAGCTCTAACACTGATGATCCACCTACAAATGTGAACTGACGTTCAAAAATAAAACATTTGAAAACGGACCATTTTCCACATTTCTGAAGCATGACGTAATGGGGGGGGTGTTATCTCTTTTGTCGAAAATCAGTCGTTTTTGCTCGAACATTAAATGCCTCCAAATGGTATTTAATTAACTTCCCGAGCCCCTGGAAGCATGAAAATCACTTTAAACATGCTAATTTTAGCTCTAACACTGATGATCCACCTACAAATGTGAACTGACGTTCAAAAATAAAACATTTGAAAACGGACCATTTTCCACATTTCTGAAGCATGACGTAATGGGGGGGTGTTATCTCTTTTGTCGAAAATCAGCCGTTTTTGCTCGAACATTAAATGCCTCCAAATGGTATTTAATTAACTTCCCGGGGTGAAGAAACCCTTTTTGAGAACTCAGAGTGAGTAAATTGGCCATTTTCATGCACTTTTAACCATTCCATAAATCTTGTGTTTTGGGCCCCTGGAAGCATGAAAATCACTTTAAACATGCTAATTTTAGCTCTAACACTGATGATCCACCTACAAATGTGAACTGACGTTCAAAAATAAAACATTTGAAAACGGACCATTTTCCACATTTCTGAAGCATGACGTAATGGGGGGGTGTTATCTCTTTTGTCGAAAATCAGCCGTTTTTGCTCGAACATTAAATGCCTCCAAATGGTATTTAATTAACTTCCCGAGCCCCTGGAAGCATGAAAATCACTTTAAACATGCTAATTTTAGCTCTAACACTGATGATCCACCTACAAATGTGAACTGAGGTTCAAAAATAAAACATTTGAAAACGGACCATTTTCCACATTTCTGAAGCATGACGTAATGGGGGGTGTTATCTCTTTTGTCGAAAATCAGCCGTTTTTGCTCGAACATTAAATGCCTCCAAATGGTATTTAATTAACTTCCCGAGCCCCTGGAAGCATGAAAATCACTTTAAACATGCTAATTTTAGCTCTAACACTGATGATCCACCTACAAATGTGAACTGACGTTCAAAAATAAAACATTTGAAAACGGACCATTTTCCACATTTCTGAAGCATGACGTAATGGGGGGGTGTTATCTCTTTTGTCGAAAATCAGCCGTTTTTGCTCGAACATTAAATGCCTCCAAATGGTATTTAATTAACTTCCCGAGCCCCTGGAAGCATGAAAATCACTTTAAACATGCTAATTTTAGCTCTAACACTGATGATCCACCTACAAATGTGAACTGACGTTCAAAAATAAAACATTTGAAAACGGACCATTTTCCACATTTCTGAAGCATGACGTAATGGGGGGGTGTTATCTCTTTTGTCGAAAATCAGCCGTTTTTGCTCGAACATTAAATGCCTCCAAATGGTATTTATTTCACTTCCCGGGGTGAAGAAACCCTTTTTGAGAACTCAGAGTGAGTAAATTGGCCATTTTCATGCACTTTTTACCATTCCATAAATCTTGTGTTTTGGGCCCCTGGAAGCATGAAAATCACTTTAAACATGCTAATTTTAGCTCTAACACTGATGATCCACCTACAAATGTGAACTGACGTTCAAAAATAAAACATTTGAAAACGGACCATTTTCCACATTTCTGAAGCATGACGTAATGGGGGGGTGTTATCTCTTTTGTCGAAAATCAGCCGTTTTTGCTCGAACATTAAATGCCTCCAAATGGTATTTATTTCACTTCCCGGGGTGAAGAAACCCTTTTTGAGAACTCAGAGTGAGTAAATTGGCCATTTTCATGCACTTTTAACCATTCCATAAATCTTGTGTTTTGGGCCCCTGGAAGCATGAAAATCACTTTAAACATGCTAATTTTAGCTCTAACACTGATGATCCACCTACAAATGTGAACTGATGTTCAAAAATAAAACATTTGAAAACGGACCATTTTTCACATTTCTGAAGCATGACGTAATGGGGGGGTGTTATCTCTTTTGTCGAAAATCAGCCGTTTTTGCTCGAACATTAAATGCCTCCAAATGGTATTTATTTCACTTCCCGGGGTGAAGAAACCCTTTTTGAGAACTCAGAGTGAGTAAATTGGCCATTTTCATGCACTTTTAACCATTCCATAAATCTTGTGTTTTGGGCCCCTGGAAGCATGAAAATCACTTTAAACATGCTAATTTTAGCTCTAACACTGATGATCCACCTACAAATGTGAACTGACGTTCAAAAATAAAACATTTGAAAACGGACCATTTTCCACATTTCTGAAGCATGACGTAATGGGGGGGTGTTATCTCTTTTGTCGAAAATCAGCCGTTTTTGCTCGAACATTAAATGCCTCCAAATGGTATTTAATTAACTTCCCGAGCCCCTGGAAGCATGAAAATCACTTTAAACATGCTAATTTTAGCTCTAACACTGATGATCCACCTACAAATGTGAACTGACGTTCAAAAATAAAACATTTGAAAACGGACCATTTTCCACATTTCTGAAGCATGACGTAATGGGGGGGTGTTATCTCTTTTGTCGAAAATCAGCCGTTTTTGCTCGAACATTAAATGCTTCCAAATGGTATTTAATTAACTTCCCGGGGTGAAGAAACCCTTTTTGAGAACTCAGAGTGAGTAAATTGGCCATTTTCATGCACTTTTAACCATTCCATCAATCTTGTGTTTTGGGCCCCTGGAAGCATGAAAATCACTTTAAACATGCTAATTTTAGCTCTAACACTGATGATCCACCTACAAATGTGAACTGACGTTCAAAAATAAAACATTTGAAAACGGACCATTTTCCACATTTCTGAAGCATGACGTAATGGGGGGGTGTTATCTCTTTTGTCGAAAATCAGTCGTTTTTGCTCGAACATTAAATGCCTCCAAATGGTATTTAATTAACTTCCCGAGCCCCTGGAAGCATGAAAATCACTTTAAACATGCTAATTTTAGCTCTAACACTGATGATCCACCTACAAATGTGAACTGACGTTCAAAAATAAAACATTTGAAAACGGACCATTTTCCACATTTCTGAAGCATGACGTAATGGGGGGGTGTTATCTCTTTTGTCGAAAATCAGCCGTTTTTGCTCGAACATTAAATGCCTCCAAATGGTATTTATTTCACTTCCCGGGGTGAAGAAACCCTTTTTGAGAACTCAGAGTGAGTAAATTGGCCATTTTCATGCACTTTTAACCATTCCATAAATCTTGTGTTTTGGGCCCCTGGAAGCATGAAAATCACTTTAAACATGCTAATTTTAGCTCTAACACTGATGATCCACCTACAAATGTGAACTGACGTTCAAAAATAAAACATTTGAAAACGGACCATTTTTCACATTTCTGAAGCATGACGTAATGGGGGGGTGTTATCTCTTTTGTCGAAAATCAGCCGTTTTTGCTCGAACATTAAATGCCTCCAAATGGTATTTATTTCACTTCCCGGGGTGAAGAAACCCTTTTTGAGAACTCAGAGTGAGTAAATTGGCCATTTTCATGCACTTTTAACCATTCCATAAATCTTGTGTTTTGGGCCCCTGGAAGCATGAAAATCACTTTAAACATGCTAATTTTAGCTCTAACACTGATGATCCACCTACAAATGTGAACTGACGTTCAAAAATAAAACATTTGAAAACGGACCATTTTCCACATTTCTGAAGCATGACGTAATGGGGGGGTGTTATCTCTTTTGTCGAAAATCAGCCGTTTTTGCTCGAACATTAAATGCCTCCAAATGGTATTTAATTAACTTCCCGAGCCCCTGGAAGCATGAAAATCACTTTAAACATGCTAATTTTAGCTCTAACACTGATGATCCACCTACAAATGTGAACTGACGTTCAAAAATAAAACATTTGAAAACGGACCATTTTCCACATTTCTGAAGCATGACGTAATGGGGGGGTGTTATCTCTTTTGTCGAAAATCAGCCGTTTTTGCTCGAACATTAAATGCTTCCAAATGGTATTTAATTAACTTCCCGGGGTGAAGAAACCCTTTTTGAGAACTCAGAGTGAGTAAATTGGTCATTTTCATGCACTTTTAACCATTCCATAAATCTTGTGTTTTGGGCCCCTGGAAGCATGAAAATCACTTTAAACATGCTAATTTTAGCTCTAACACTGATGATCCACCTACAAATGTGAACTGACGTTCAAAAATAAAACATTTGAAAACGGACCATTTTCCACATTTCTGAAGCATGACGTAATTGGGGGGTGTTATCTCTTTTGTCGAAAATCAGTCGTTTTTGCTCGAACATTAAATGCCTCCAAATGGTATTTAATTAACTTCCCGAGCCCCTGGAAGCATGAAAATCACTTTAAACATGCTAATTTTAGCTCTAACACTGATGATCCACCTACAAATGTGAACTGACGTTCAAAAATAAAACATTTGAAAACGGACCATTTTCCACATTTCTGAAGCATGACGTAATGGGGGGGTGTTATCTCTTTTGTCGAAAATCAGCCGTTTTTGCTCGAACATTAAATGCCTCCAAATGGTATTTAATTAACTTCCCGGGGTGAAGAAACCCTTTTTGAGAACTCAGAGTGAGTAAATTGGCCATTTTCATGCACTTTTAACCATTCCATAAATCTTGTGTTTTGGGCCCCTGGAAGCATGAAAATCACTTTAAACATGCTAATTTTAGCTCTAACACTGATGATCCACCTACAAATGTGAACTGACGTTCAAAAATAAAACATTTGAAAACGGACCATTTTCCACATTTCTGAAGCATGACGTAATGGGGGGGTGTTATCTCTTTTGTCGAAAATCAGCCGTTTTTGCTCGAACATTAAATGCCTCCAAATGGTATTTAATTAACTTCCCGAGCCCCTGGAAGCATGAAAATCACTTTAAACATGCTAATTTTAGCTCTAACACTGATGATCCACCTACAAATGTGAACTGAGGTTCAAAAATAAAACATTTGAAAACGGACCATTTTCCACATTTCTGAAGCATGACGTAATGGGGGGTGTTATCTCTTTTGTCGAAAATCAGCCGTTTTTGCTCGAACATTAAATGCCTCCAAATGGTATTTAATTAACTTCCCGAGCCCCTGGAAGCATGAAAATCACTTTAAACATGCTAATTTTAGCTCTAACACTGATGATCCACCTACAAATGTGAACTGACGTTCAAAAATAAAACATTTGAAAACGGACCATTTTCCACATTTCTGAAGCATGACGTAATGGGGGGGTGTTATCTCTTTTGTCGAAAATCAGCCGTTTTTGCTCGAACATTAAATGCCTCCAAATGGTATTTAATTAACTTCCCGAGCCCCTGGAAGCATGAAAATCACTTTAAACATGCTAATTTTAGCTCTAACACTGATGATCCACCTACAAATGTGAACTGACGTTCAAAAATAAAACATTTGAAAACGGACCATTTTCCACATTTCTGAAGCATGACGTAATGGGGGGGTGTTATCTCTTTTGTCGAAAATCAGCCGTTTTTGCTCGAACATTAAATGCCTCCAAATGGTATTTATTTCACTTCCCGGGGTGAAGAAACCCTTTTTGAGAACTCAGAGTGAGTAAATTGGCCATTTTCATGCACTTTTAACCATTCCATAAATCTTGTGTTTTGGGCCCCTGGAAGCATGAAAATCACTTTAAACATGCTAATTTTAGCTCTAACACTGATGATCCACCTACAAATGTGAACTGACGTTCAAAAATAAAACATTTGAAAACGGACCATTTTCCACATTTCTGAAGCATGACGTAATGGGGGGGTGTTATCTCTTTTGTCGAAAATCAGCCGTTTTTGCTCGAACATTAAATGCCTCCAAATGGTATTTATTTCACTTCCCGGGGTGAAGAAACCCTTTTTGAGAACTCAGAGTGAGTAAATTGGCCATTTTCATGCACTTTTAACCATTCCATAAATCTTGTGTTTTGGGCCCCTGGAAGCATGAAAATCACTTTAAACATGCTAATTTTAGCTCTAACACTGATGATCCACCTACAAATGTGAACTGACGTTCAAAAATAAAACATTTGAAAACGGACCATTTTCCACATTTCTGAAGCATGACGTAATGGGGGGGTGTTATCTCTTTTGTCGAAAATCAGCCGTTTTTGCTCGAACATTAAATGCCTCCAAATGGTATTTAATTAACTTCCCGAGCCCCTGGAAGCATGAAAATCACTTTAAACATGCTAATTTTAGCTCTAACACTGATGATCCACCAACAAATGTGAACTGACGTTCAAAAATAAAACATTTGAAAACGGACCATTTTCCACATTTCTGAAGCATGACGTAATGGGGGGGTGTTATCTCTTTTGTCGAAAATCTGCCGTTTTTGCTCGAACATTAAATGCCTCCAAATGGTATTTAATTAACTTCCCGGGGTGAAGAAACCCTTTTTGAGAACTCAGAGTGAGTAAATTGGCCATTTTCATGCACTTTTAACCATTCCATAAATCTTGTGTTTTGGGCCCCTGGAAGCATGAAAATCACTTTAAACATGCTAATTTTAGCTCTAACACTGATGATCCACCTACAAATGTGAACTGACGTTCAAAAATAAAACATTTGAAAACGGACCATTTTCCACATTTCTGAAGCATGACGTAATGGGGGGGTGTTATCTCTTTTGCCGAAAATCAGCCGTTTTTGCTCGAACATTAAATGCCTCCAAATGGTATTTAATTAACTTCCCGAGCCCCTGGAAGCATGAAAATCACTTTAAACATGCTAATTTTAGCTCTAACACTGATGATCCACCTACAAATGTGAACTGACGTTCAAAAATAAAACATTTGAAAACGGACCATTTTCCACATTTCCGAAGCATGACGTAATGGGGGGGTGTTATCTCTTTTGTCGAAAATCAGCCGTTTTTGCTCGAACATTAAATGCCTCCAAATGGTATTTAATTAACTTCCCGAGCCCCTGGAAGCATGAAAATCACTTTAAACATGCTAATTTTAGCTCTAACACTGATGATCCACCTACAAATGTGAACTGACGTTCAAAAATAAAACATTTGAAAACGGACCATTTTCCACATTTCTGAAGCATGACGTAATGGGGGGGTGTTATCTCTTTTGTCGAAAATCAGCCGTTTTTGCTCGAACATTAAATGCCTCCAAATGGTATTTAATTAACTTCCCGAGCCCCTGGAAGCATGAAAATCACTTTAAACATGCTAATTTTAGCTCTAACACTGATGATCCACCTACAAATGTGAACTGACGTTCAAAAATAAAACATTTGAAAACGGACCATTTTCCACATTTCTGAAGCATGACGTAATGGGGGGGTGTTATCTCTTTTGTCGAAAATCAGCCGTTTTTGCTCGAACATTAAATGCCTCCAAATGGTATTTATTTCACTTCCCGAGCCCCTGGAAGCATGAAAATCACTTTAAACATGCTAATTTTAGCTCTAACACTGATGATCCACCTACAAATGTGAACTGACGTTCAAAAATAAAACATTTGAAAAGGGACCATTTTCCACATTTCTGAAGCATGACGTAATGGGGGGGTGTTATCTCTTTTGTCGAAAATCAGCCGTTTTTGCTCGAACATTAAATGCCTCCAAATGGTATTTATTTCACTTCCCGGGGTGAAGAAACCCTTTTTGAGAACTCATAGTGAGTAAATTGTCCATTTTCATGCACTTTTAACCATTCCATAAATCTTGTGTTTTGGGCCCCTGGAAGCATGAAAATCACTTTAAACATGCTAATTTTAGCTCTAACACTGATGATCCACCTACAAATGTGAACTGACGTTCAAAAATAAAGCATTTGAAAACGGACCATTTTCCACATTTCTGAAGCATGACGTAATGGGGGGGTGTTATCTCTTTTGTCGAAAATCAGCCGTTTTTGCTCGAACATTAAATGCCTCCAAATGGTATTTAATTAACTTCCCGAGCCCCTGGAAGCATGAAAATCACTTTAAACATGCTAATTTTAGCTCTAACACTGATGATCCACCTACAAATGTGAACTGACGTTCAAAAATAAAACATTTGAAAACGGACCATTTTCCACATTTCTGAAGCATGACGTAATGGGGGGGTGTTATCTCTTTTGTCGAAAATCAGCCGTTTTTGCTCGAACATTAAATGCCTCCAAATGGTATTTAATTAACTTCCCGATCCCCTGGAAGCATGAAAATCACTTTAAACATGCTAATTTTAGCTCTAACACTGATGATCCACCTACAAATGTGAACTGACGTTCAAAAATAAAACATTTGAAAACGGACCATTTTCCACATTTCTGAAGCATGACGTAATGGGGGGGTGTTATCTCTTTTGTCGAAAATCAGCCGTTTTTGCTCGAACATTAAATGCCTCCAAATGGTATTTAATTAACTTCCCGAGCCCCTGGAAGCATGAAAATCACTTTAAACATGCTAATTTTAGCTCTAACACTGATGATCCACCTACAAATGTGAACTGACGTTCAAAAATAAAACATTTGAAAACGGACCATTTTCCACATTTCTGAAGCATGACGTAATGGGGGGGTGTTATCTCTTTTGTCGAAAATCAGCCGTTTTTGCTCGAACATTAAATGCCTCCAAATGGTATTTATTTCACTTCCCGAGCCCCTGGAAGCATGAAAATCACTTTAAACATGCTAATTTTAGCTCTAACACTGATGATCCACCTACAAATGTGAACTGACGTTCAAAAATAAAACATTTGAAAACGGACCATTTTCCACATTTCTGAAGCATGACGTAATGGGGGGGTGTTATCTCTTTTGTCGAAAATCAGCCGTTTTTGCTCGAACATTAAATGCCTCCAAATGGTATTTAATTAACTTCCCGGGGTGAAGAAACCCTTTTTGAGAACTCAGAGTGAGTAAATTGGCCATTTTCATGCACTTTTAACCATTCCATAAATCTTGTGTTTTGGGCCCCTGGAAGCATGAAAATCACTTTAAACATGCTAATTTTAGCTCTAACACTGATGATCCACCTACAAATGTGAACTGACGTTCAAAAATAAAACATTTGAAAACGGACCATTTTCCACATTTCTGAAGCATGACGTAATGGGGGGGTGTTATCTCTTTTGTCGAAAATCAGCCGTTTTTGCTCGAACATTAAATGCCTCCAAATGGTATTTAATTAACTTCCCGGGGTGAAGAAACCCTTTTTGAGAACTCAGAGTGAGTAAATTGGCCATTTTCATGCACTTTTAACCATTCCATAAATCTTGTGTTTTGGGCCCCTGGAAGCATGAAAATCACTTTAAACATGCTAATTTTAGCTCTAACACTGATGATCCACCTACAAATGTGAACTGACGTTCAAAAATAAAACATTTGAAAACGGACCATTTTCCACATTTCTGAAGCATGACGTAATGGGGGGGTGTTATCTCTTTTGTCGAAAATCAGCCGTTTTTGCTCGAACATTAAATGCCTCCAAATGGTATTTAATTAACTTCCCGAGCCCCTGGAAGCATGAAAATCACTTTAAACATGCTAATTTTAGCTCTAACACTGATGATCCACCTACAAATGTGAACTGACGTTCAAAAATAAAACATTTGAAAACGGACCATTTTCCACATTTCTGAAGCATGACGTAATGGGGGGGTGTTATCTCTTTTGTCGAAAATCAGCCGTTTTTGCTCGAACATTAAATGCCTCCAAATGGTATTTAATTAACTTCCCGGGGTGAAGAAACCCTTTTTGAGAACTCAGAGTGAGTAAATTGGCCTTTTTCATGCACTTTTAACCATTCCATAAATCTTGTGTTTTGGGCCCCTGGAAGCATGAAAATCACTTTAAACATGCTAATTTTAGCTCTAACACTGATGATCCACCTACAAATGTGAACTGACGTTCAAAAATAAAACATTTGAAAACGGACCATTTTCCACATTTCTGAAGCATGACGTAATGGGGGGGGTGTTATCTCTTTTGTCGAAAATCAGCCGTTTTTGCTCGAACATTAAATGCCTCCAAATGGTATTTAATTAACTTCCCGAGCCCCTGGAAGCATGAAAATCACTTTAAACATGCTAATTTTAGCTCTAACACTGATGATCCACCTACAAATGTGAACTGACGTTCAAAAATAAAACATTTGAAAACGGACCATTTTCCACATTTCTGAAGCATGACGTAATGGGGGGTGTTATCTCTTTTGTCGAAAATCAGCCGTTTTTGCTCGAACATTAAATGCCTCCAAATGGTATTTAATTAACTTCCCGGGGTGAAGAAACCCTTTTTGAGAACTCAGAGTGAGTAAATTGGCCATTTTCATGCACTTTTAACCATTCCATAAATCTTGTGTTTTGGGCCCCTGGAAGCATGAAAATCAATTTAAACATGCTAATTTTAGCTCTAACACTGATGATCCACCTACAAATGTGAACTGACGTTCAAAAATAAAACATTTGAAAACGGACCATTTTCCACATTTCTGAAGCATGACGTAATGGGGGGGTGTTATCTCTTTTGTCGAAAATCAGCCGTTTTTGCTCGAACATTAAATGCCTCCAAATGGTATTTAATTAACTTCCCGAGCCCCTGGAAGCATGAAAATCACTTTAAACATGCTAATTTTAGCTCTAACACTGATGATCCACCTACAAATGTGAACTGACGTTCAAAAATAAAACATTTGAAAACGGACCATTTTCCACATTTCTGAAGCATGACGTAATGGGGGGGTGTTATCTCTTTTGTCGAAAATCAGCCGTTTTTGCTCGAACATTAAATGCCTCCAAATGGTATTTAATTAACTTCCCGATCCCCTGGAAGCATGAAAATCACTTTAAACATGCTAATTTTAGCTCTAACACTGATGATCCACCTACAAATGTGAACTGACGTTCAAAAATAAAACATTTGAAAACGGACCATTTTCCACATTTCTGAAGCATGACGTAATGGGGGGGTGTTATCTCTTTTGTCGAAAATCAGCCGTTTTTGCTCGAACATTAAATGCCTCCAAATGGTATTTAATTAACTTCCCGAGCCCCTGGAAGCATGAAAATCACTTTAAACATGCTAATTTTAGCTCTAACACTGATGATCCACCTACAAATGTGAACTGACGTTCAAAAATAAAACATTTGAAAACGGACCATTTTCCACATTTCTGAAGCATGACGTAATGGGGGGGTGTTATCTCTTTTGTCGAAAATCAGCCGTTTTTGCTCGAACATTAAATGCCTCCAAATGGTATTTAATTAACTTCCCGGGGTGAAGAAACCCTTTTTGAGAACTCAGAGTGAGTAAATTGGCCTTTTTCATGCACTTTTAACCATTCCATAAATCTTGTGTTTTGGGCCCCTGGAAGCATGAAAATCACTTTAAACATGCTAATTTTAGCTCTAACACTGATGATCCACCTACAAATGTGAACTGACGTTCAAAAATAAAACATTTGAAAACGGACCATTTTCCACATTTCTGAAGCATGACGTAATGGGGGGGGTGTTATCTCTTTTGTCGAAAATCAGCCGTTTTTGCTCGAACATTAAATGCCTCCAAATGGTATTTAATTAACTTCCCGAGCCCCTGGAAGCATGAAAATCACTTTAAACATGCTAATTTTAGCTCTAACACTGATGATCCACCTACAAATGTGAACTGACGTTCAAAAATAAAACATTTGAAAACGGACCATTTTCCACATTTCTGAAGCATGACGTAATGGGGGGTGTTATCTCTTTTGTCGAAAATCAGCCGTTTTTGCTCGAACATTAAATGCCTCCAAATGGTATTTAATTAACTTCCCGGGGTGAAGAAACCCTTTTTGAGAACTCAGAGTGAGTAAATTGGCCATTTTCATGCACTTTTAACCATTCCATAAATCTTGTGTTTTGGGCCCCTGGAAGCATGAAAATCAATTTAAACATGCTAATTTTAGCTCTAACACTGATGATCCACCTACAAATGTGAACTGACGTTCAAAAATAAAACATTTGAAAACGGACCATTTTCCACATTTCTGAAGCATGACGTAATGGGGGGGTGTTATCTCTTTTGTCGAAAATCAGCCGTTTTTGCTCGAACATTAAATGCCTCCAAATGGTATTTAATTAACTTCCCGAGCCCCTGGAAGCATGAAAATCACTTTAAACATGCTAATTTTAGCTCTAACACTGATGATCCACCTACAAATGTGAACTGACGTTCAAAAATAAAACATTTGAAAACGGACCATTTTCCACATTTCTGAAGCATGACGTAATGGGGGGGTGTTATCTCTTTTGTCGAAAATCAGCCGTTTTTGCTCGAACATTAAATGCCTCCAAATGGTATTTAATTAACTTCCCGATCCCCTGGAAGCATGAAAATCACTTTAAACATGCTAATTTTAGCTCTAACACTGATGATCCACCTACAAATGTGAACTGACGTTCAAAAATAAAACATTTGAAAACGGACCATTTTCCACATTTCTGAAGCATGACGTAATGGGGGGGTGTTATCTCTTTTGTCGAAAATCAGCCGTTTTTGCTCGAACATTAAATGCCTCCAAATGGTATTTAATTAACTTCCCGAGCCCCTGGAAGCATGAAAATCACTTTAAACATGCTAATTTTAGCTCTAACACTGATGATCCACCTACAAATGTGAACTGACGTTCAAAAATAAAACATTTGAAAACGGACCATTTTCCACATTTCTGAAGCATGACGTAATGGGGGGGTGTTATCTCTTTTGTCGAAAATCAGCCGTTTTTGCTCGAACATTAAATGCCTCCAAATGGTATTTATTTCACTTCCCGAGCCCCTGGAAGCATGAAAATCACTTTAAACATGCTAATTTTAGCTCTAACACTGATGATCCACCTACAAATGTGAACTGACGTTCAAAAATAAAACATTTGAAAACGGACCATTTTCCACATTTCTGAAGCATGACGTAATGGGGGGGTGTTATCTCTTTTGTCGAAAATCAGCCGTTTTTGCTCGAACATTAAATGCCTCCAAATGGTATTTAATTAACTTCCCGGGGTGAAGAAACCCTTTTTGAGAACTCAGAGTGAGTAAATTGGCCATTTTCATGCACTTTTAACCATTCCATAAATCTTGTGTTTTGGGCCCCTGGAAGCATGAAAATCACTTTAAACATGCTAATTTTAGCTCTAACACTGATGATCCACCTACAAATGTGAACTGACGTTCAAAAATAAAACATTTGAAAACGGACCATTTTCCACATTTCTGAAGCATGACGTAATGGGGGGGTGTTATCTCTTTTGTCGAAAATCAGCCGTTTTTGCTCGAACATTAAATGCCTCCAAATGGTATTTAATTAACTTCCCGGGGTGAAGAAACCCTTTTTGAGAACTCAGAGTGAGTAAATTGGCCATTTTCATGCACTTTTAACCATTCCATAAATCTTGTGTTTTGGGCCCCTGGAAGCATGAAAATCACTTTAAACATGCTAATTTTAGCTCTAACACTGATGATCCACCTACAAATGTGAACTGACGTTCAAAAATAAAACATTTGAAAACGGACCATTTTCCACATTTCTGAAGCATGACGTAATGGGGGGGTGTTATCTCTTTTGTCGAAAATCAGCCGTTTTTGCTCGAACATTAAATGCCTCCAAATGGTATTTAATTAACTTCCCGAGCCCCTGGAAGCATGAAAATCACTTTAAACATGCTAATTTTAGCTCTAACACTGATGATCCACCTACAAATGTGAACTGACGTTCAAAAATAAAACATTTGAAAACGGACCATTTTCCACATTTCTGAAGCATGACGTAATGGGGGGGTGTTATCTCTTTTGTCGAAAATCAGCCGTTTTTGCTCGAACATTAAATGCCTCCAAATGGTATTTAATTAACTTCCCGGGGTGAAGAAACCCTTTTTGAGAACTCAGAGTGAGTAAATTGGCCTTTTTCATGCACTTTTAACCATTCCATAAATCTTGTGTTTTGGGCCCCTGGAAGCATGAAAATCACTTTAAACATGCTAATTTTAGCTCTAACACTGATGATCCACCTACAAATGTGAACTGACGTTCAAAAATAAAACATTTGAAAACGGACCATTTTCCACATTTCTGAAGCATGACGTAATGGGGGGGTGTTATCTCTTTTGTCGAAAATCAGCCGTTTTTGCTCGAACATTAAATGCCTCCAAATGGTATTTAATTAACTTCCCGAGCCCCTGGAAGCATGAAAATCACTTTAAACATGCTAATTTTAGCTCTAACACTGATGATCCACCTACAAATGTGAACTGACGTTCAAAAATAAAACATTTGAAAACGGACCATTTTCCACATTTCTGAAGCATGACGTAATGGGGGGGTGTTATCTCTTTTGTCGAAAATCAGCCGTTTTTGCTCGAACATTAAATGCCTCCAAATGGTATTTAATTAACTTCCCGGGGTGAAGAAACCCTTTTTGAGAACTCAGAGTGAGTAAATTGGCCATTTTCATGCACTTTTAACCATTCCATAAATCTTGTGTTTTGGGCCCCTGGAAGCATGAAAATCAATTTAAACATGCTAATTTTAGCTCTAACACTGATGATCCACCTACAAATGTGAACTGACGTTCAAAAATAAAACATTTGAAAACGGACCATTTTCCACATTTCTGAAGCATGACGTAATGGGGGGGTGTTATCTCTTTTGTCGAAAATCAGCCGTTTTTGCTCGAACATTAAATGCCTCCAAATGGTATTTAATTAACTTCCCGAGCCCCTGGAAGCATGAAAATCACTTTAAACATGCTAATTTTAGCTCTAACACTGATGATCCACCTACAAATGTGAACTGACGTTCAAAAATAAAACATTTGAAAACGGACCATTTTCCACATTTCTGAAGCATGACGTAATGGGGGGGTGTTATCTCTTTTGTCGAAAATCAGCCGGTTTTGCTCGAACATTAAATGCCTCCAAATGGTATTTAATTAACTTCCCGGGGTGAAGAAACCCTTTTTGAGAACTCAGAGTGAGTAAATTGGCCATTTTCATGCACTTTTAACCATTCCATAAATCTTGTGTTTTGGGCCCCTGGAAGCATGAAAATCACTTTAAACATGCTAATTTTAGCTCTAACACTGATGATCCACCTACAAATGTGAACTGACGTTCAAAAATAAAACATTTGAAAACGGACCATTTTCCACATTTCTGAAGCATGACGTAATGGGGGGGTGTTATCTCTTTTGTCGAAAATCAGCCGTTTTTGCTCGAACATTAAATGCCTCCAAATGGTATTTAATTAACTTCCCGGGGTGAAGAAACCCTTTTTGAGAACTCAGAGTGAGTAAATTGGCCATTTTCATGCACTTTTAACCATTCCATAAATCTTGTGTTTTGGGCCCCTGGAAGCATGAAAATCACTTTAAACATGCTAATTTTAGCTCTAACACTGATGATCCACCTACAAATGTGAACTGACGTTCAAAAATAAATCATTTGAAAACGGACCATTTTCCACATTTCTGAAGCATGACGTAATGGGGGGGTGTTATCTCTTTTGTCGAAAATCAGCCGTTTTTGCTCGAACATTAAATGCCTCCAAATGGTATTTAATTAACTTCCCGAGCCCCTGGAAGCATGAAAATCACTTTAAACATGCTAATTTTAGCTCTAACACTGATGATCCACCTACAAATGTGAACTGACGTTCAAAAATAAAACATTTGAAAACGGACCATTTTCCACATTTCTGAAGCATGACGTAATGGGGGGGGTGTTATCTCTTTTGTCGAAAATCAGCCGTTTTTGCTCGAACATTAAATGCCTCCAAATGGTATTTAATTAACTTCCCGGGGTGAAGAAACCCTTTTTGAGAACTCAGAGTGAGTAAATTGGCCATTTTCATGCACTTTTAACCATTCCATAAATCTTGTGTTTTGGGCCCCTGGAAGCATGAAAATCACTTTAAATATGCTAATTTTAGCTCTAACACTGATGATCCACCTACAAATGTGAACTGACGTTCAAAAATAAAACATTTGAAAACGGACCATTTTCCACATTTCTGAAGCATTACGTAATGGGGGGGTGTTATATCTTTTGTCGAAAATCAGCCGTTTTTGCTCGAACATTAAATGCCTCCAAATGGTATTTAATTAACTTCCCGAGCCCCTGGAAGCATGAAAATCACTTTAAACATGCTAATTTTAGCTCTAACACTGATGATCCACCTACAAATGTGAACTGACGTTCAAAAATAAAACATTTGAAAACGGACCATTTTCCACATTTCTGAAGCATGACGTAATGGGGGGGTGTTATCTCTTTTGTCGAAAATCAGCCGTTTTTGCTCGAACATTAAATGCCTCCAAATGGTATTTATTTCACTTCCCGAGCCCCTGGAAGCATGAAAATCACTTTAAACATGCTAATTTTAGCTCTAACACTGATGATCCACCTACAAATGTGAACTGACGTTCAAAAATAAAACATTTGAAAACGGACCATTTTCCACATTTCTGAAGCATGACGTAATGGGGGGGGTGTTATCTCTTTTGTCGAAAATCAGCCGTTTTTGCTCGAACATTAAATGCCTCCAAATGGTATTTAATTAACTTCCCGGGGTGAAGAGACCCTTTTTGAGAACTCAGAGTGAGTAAATTGGCCATTTTCATGCACTTTTAACCATTCCATAAATCTTGTGTTTTGGGCCCCTGGAAGCATGAAAATCACTTTAAACATGCTAATTTTAGCTCTAACACTGATGATCCACCTACAAATGTGAACTGACGTTCAAAAATAAAACATTTGAAAACGGACCATTTTCCACATTTCTGAAGCATGACGTAATGGGGGGGTGTTATCTCTTTTGTCGAAAATCAGCCGTTTTTGCTCGAACATTAAATGCCTCCAAATGGTATTTAATTAACTTCCCGAGCCCCTGGAAGCATGAAAATCACTTTAAACATGCTAATTTTAGCTCTAACACTGATGATCCACCTACAAATGTGAACTGACGTTCAAAAATAAAACATTTGAAAACGGACCATTTTCCACATTTCTGAAGCATGACGTAATGGGGGGGTGTTATCTCTTTTGTCGAAAATCAGCCGTTTTTGCTCGAACATTAAATGCCTCCAAATGGAATTTAATTAACTTCCCGAGCCCCTGGAAGCATGAAAATCACTTTAAACATGCTAATTTTAGCTCTAAAACTGATGATCCACCTACAAATGTGAACTGACGTTCAAAAATAAAACATTTGAAAACGGACCATTTTCCACATTTCTGAAGCATGACGTTATGGGGGGTGTTATCTCTTTTGTCGAAAATCAGCCGTTTTTGCTCGAACATTAAATGCCTCCAAATGGTATTTAATTAACTTCCCGAGCCCCTGGAAGCATGAAAATCACTTTAAACATGCTAATTTTAGCTCTAACACTGATGATCCACCTACAAATGTGAACTGACGTTCAAAAATAAAACATTTGAAAACGGACCATTTTCCACATTTCTGAAGCATGACGTAATGGGGGGGGTGTTATCTCTTTTGTCGAAAATCAGCCGTTTTTGCTCGAACATTAAATGCCTCCAAATGGTATTTAATTAACTTCCCGGGGTGAAGAAACCCTTTTTGAGAACTCAGAGTGAGTAAATTGGCCATTTTCATGCACTTTTAACCATTCCATAAATCTTGTGTTTTGGGCCCCTGGAAGCATGAAAATCACTTTAAACATGCTAATTTTAGCTCTAACACTGATGATCCACCTACAAATGTGAACTGACGTTCAAAAATAAAACATTTGAAAACGGACCATTTTCCACATTTCTGAAGCATGACGTAATGGGGGGGTGTTATATCTTTTGTCGAAAATCAGCCGTTTTTGCTCGAACATTAAATGCCTCCAAATGGTATTTAATTAACTTCCCGAGCCCCTGGAAGCATGAAAATCACTTTAAACATGCTAATTTTAGCTCTAACACTGATGATCCACCTACAAATGTGAACTGACGTTCAAAAATAAAACATTTGAAAACGGACCATTTTCCACATTTCTGAAGCATGACGTAATGGGGGGGTGTTATCTCTTTTGTCGAAAATCAGCCGTTTTTGCTCGAACATTAAATGCCTCCAAATGGTATTTATTTCACTTCCCGAGCCCCTGGAAGCATGAAAATCACTTTAAACATGCTAATTTTAGCTCTAACACTGATGATCCACCTACAAATGTGAACTGACGTTCAAAAATAAAACATTTGAAAACGGACCATTTTCCACATTTCTGAAGCATGACGTAATGGGGGGGGTGTTATCTCTTTTGTCGAAAATCAGCCGTTTTTGCTCGAACATTAAATGCCTCCAAATGGTATTTAATTAACTTCCCGGGGTGAAGAGACCCTTTTTGAGAACTCAGAGTGAGTAAATTGGCCATTTTCATGCACTTTTAACCATTCCATAAATCTTGTGTTTTGGGCCCCTGGAAGCATGAAAATCACTTTAAACATGCTAATTTTAGCTCTAACACTGATGATCCACCTACAAATGTGAACTGACGTTCAAAAATAAAACATTTGAAAACGGACCATTTTCCACATTTCTGAAGCATGACGTAATGGGGGGGTGTTATCTCTTTTGTCGAAAATCAGCCGTTTTTGCTCGAACATTAAATGCCTCCAAATGGTATTTAATTAACTTCCCGAGCCCCTGGAAGCATGAAAATCACTTTAAACATGCTAATTTTAGCTCTAACACTGATGATCCACCTACAAATGTGAACTGACGTTCAAAAATAAAACATTTGAAAACGGACCATTTTCCACATTTCTGAAGCATGACGTAATGGGGGGGTGTTATCTCTTTTGTCGAAAATCAGCCGTTTTTGCTCGAACATTAAATGCCTCCAAATGGTATTTAATTAACTTCCCGGGGTGAAGAAACCCTTTTTGAGAACTCAGAGTGAGTAAATTGGCCATTTTCATGCACTTTTAACCATTCCATAAATCTTGTGTTTTGGGCCCCTGGAAGCATGAAAATCACTTTAAACATGCTAATTTTAGCTCTAACACTGATGATCCACCTACAAATGTGAACTGACGTTCAAAAATAAAACATTTGAAAACGGACCATTTTCCACATTTCTGAAGCATGACGTAATGGGGGGGGTGTTATCTCTTTTGTCGAAAATCAGCCGTTTTTGCTCGAACATTAAATGCCTCCAAATGGTATTTAATTAACTTCCCGAGCCCCTGGAAGCATGAAAATCACTTTAAACATGCTAATTTTAGCTCTAACACTGATGATCCACCTACAAATGTGAACTGACGTTCAAAAATAAAACATTTGAAAACGGACCATTTTCCACATTTCTGAAGCATGACGTAATGGGGGGGTGTTATCTCTTTTGTCGAAAATCAGCCGTTTTTGCTCGAACATTAAATGCCTCCAAATGGAATTTAATTAACTTCCCGAGCCCCTGGAAGCATGAAAATCACTTTAAACATGCTAATTTTAGCTCTAAAACTGATGATCCACCTACAAATGTGAACTGACGTTCAAAAATAAAACATTTGAAAACGGACCATTTTCCACATTTCTGAAGCATGACGTTATGGGGGGTGTTATCTCTTTTGTCGAAAATCAGCCGTTTTTGCTCGAACATTAAATGCCTCCAAATGGTATTTAATTAACTTCCCGAGCCCCTGGAAGCATGAAAATCACTTTAAACATGCTAATTTTAGCTCTAACACTGATGATCCACCTACAAATGTGAACTGACGTTCAAAAATAAAACATTTGAAAACGGACCATTTTCCACATTTCTGAAGCATGACGTAATGGGGGGGTGTTATCTCTTTTGTCGAAAATCAGCCGTTTTTGCTCGAACATTAAATGCCTCCAAATGGTATTTAATTAACTTCCCGGGGTGAAGAAACCCTTTTTGAGAACTCAGAGTGAGTAAATTGGCCATTTTCATGCACTTTTAACCATTCCATAAATCTTGTGTTTTGGGCCCCTGGAAGCATGAAAATCACTTTAAACATGCTAATTTTAGCTCTAACACTGATGATCCACCTACAAATGTGAACTGACGTTCAAAAATAAAACATTTGAAAACGGACCATTTTCCACATTTCTGAAGCATGACGTAATGGGGGGGTGTTATATCTTTTGTCGAAAATCAGCCGTTTTTGCTCGAACATTAAATGCCTCCAAATGGTATTTAATTAACTTCCCGAGCCCCTGGAAGCATGAAAATCACTTTAAACATGCTAATTTTAGCTCTAACACTGATGATCCACCTACAAATGTGAACTGACGTTCAAAAATAAAACATTTGAAAACGGACCATTTTCCACATTTCTGAAGCATGACGTAATGGGGGGGTGTTATCTCTTTTGTCGAAAATCAGCCGTTTTTGCTCGAACATTAAATGCCTCCAAATGGTATTTATTTCACTTCCCGAGCCCCTGGAAGCATGAAAATCACTTTAAACATGCTAATTTTAGCTCTAACACTGATGATCCACCTACAAATGTGAACTGACGTTCAAAAATAAAACATTTGAAAACGGACCATTTTCCACATTTCTGAAGCATGACGTAATGGGGGGGGGTGTTATCTCTTTTGTCGAAAATCAGCCGTTTTTGCTCGAACATTAAATGCCTCCAAATGGTATTTAATTAACTTCCCGGGGTGAAGAGACCCTTTTTGAGAACTCAGAGTGAGTAAATTGGCCATTTTCATGCACTTTTAACCATTCCATAAATCTTGTGTTTTGGGCCCCTGGAAGCATGAAAATCACTTTAAACATGCTAATTTTAGCTCTAACACTGATGATCCACCTACAAATGTGAACTGACGTTCAAAAATAAAACATTTGAAAACGGACCATTTTCCACATTTCTGAAGCATGACGTAATGGGGGGGGTGTTATCTCTTTTGTCGAAAATCAGCCGTTTTTGCTCGAACATTAAATGCCTCCAAATGGTATTTAATTAACTTCCCGAGCCCCTGGAAGCATGAAAATCACTTTAAACATGCTAATTTTAGCTCTAACACTGATGATCCACCTACAAATGTGAACTGACGTTCAAAAATAAAACATTTGAAAACGGACCATTTTCCACATTTCTGAAGCATGACGTAATGGGGGGGGTGTTATCTCTTTTGTCGAAAATCAGCCGTTTTTGCTCGAACATTAAATGCCTCCAAATGGTATTTAATTAACTTCCCGGGGTGAAGAAACCCTTTTTGAGAACTCAGAGTGAGTAAATTGGCCATTTTCATGCACTTTTAACCATTCCATAAATCTTGTGTTTTGGGCCCCTGGAAGCATGAAAATCACTTTAAATATGCTAATTTTAGCTCTAACACTGATGATCCACCTACAAATGTGAACTGACGTTCAAAAATAAAACATTTGAAAACGGACCATTTTCCACATTTCTGAAGCATTACGTAATGGGGGGGTGTTATATCTTTTGTCGAAAATCAGCCGTTTTTGCTCGAACATTAAATGCCTCCAAATGGTATTTAATTAACTTCCCGAGCCCCTGGAAGCATGAAAATCACTTTAAACATGCTAATTTTAGCTCTAACACTGATGATCCACCTACAAATGTGAACTGACGTTCAAAAATAAAACATTTGAAAACGGACCATTTTCCACATTTCTGAAGCATGACGTAATGGGGGGGTGTTATCTCTTTTGTCGAAAATCAGCCGTTTTTGCTCGAACATTAAATGCCTCCAAATGGTATTTATTTCACTTCCCGAGCCCCTGGAAGCATGAAAATCACTTTAAACATGCTAATTTTAGCTCTAACACTGATGATCCACCTACAAATGTGAACTGACGTTCAAAAATAAAACATTTGAAAACGGACCATTTTCCACATTTCTGAAGCATGACGTAATGGGGGGGGTGTTATCTCTTTTGTCGAAAATCAGCCGTTTTTGCTCGAACATTAAATGCCTCCAAATGGTATTTAATTAACTTCCCGGGGTGAAGAGACCCTTTTTGAGAACTCAGAGTGAGTAAATTGGCCATTTTCATGCACTTTTAACCATTCCATAAATCTTGTGTTTTGGGCCCCTGGAAGCATGAAAATCACTTTAAACATGCTAATTTTAGCTCTAACACTGATGATCCACCTACAAATGTGAACTGACGTTCAAAAATAAAACATTTGAAAACGGACCATTTTCCACATTTCTGAAGCATGACGTAATGGGGGGGTGTTATATCTTTTGTCGAAAATCAGCCGTTTTTGCTCGAACATTAAATGCCTCCAAATGGTATTTAATTAACTTCCCGAGCCCCTGGAAGCATGAAAATCACTTTAAACATGCTAATTTTAGCTCTAACACTGATGATCCACCTACAAATGTGAACTGACGTTCAAAAATAAAACATTTGAAAACGGACCATTTTCCACATTTCTGAAGCATGACGTAATGGGGGGGTGTTATCTCTTTTGTCGAAAATCAGCCGTTTTTGCTCGAACATTAAATGCCTCCAAATGGTATTTATTTCACTTCCCGAGCCCCTGGAAGCATGAAAATCACTTTAAACATGCTAATTTTAGCTCTAACACTGATGATCCACCTACAAATGTGAACTGACGTTCAAAAATAAAACATTTGAAAACGGACCATTTTCCACATTTCTGAAGCATGACGTAATGGGGGGGGTGTTATCTCTTTTGTCGAAAATCAGCCGTTTTTGCTCGAACATTAAATGCCTCCAAATGGTATTTAATTAACTTCCCGGGGTGAAGAGACCCTTTTTGAGAACTCAGAGTGAGTAAATTGGCCATTTTCATGCACTTTTAACCATTCCATAAATCTTGTGTTTTGGGCCCCTGGAAGCATGAAAATCACTTTAAACATGCTAATTTTAGCTCTAACACTGATGATCCACCTACAAATGTGAACTGACGTTCAAAAATAAAACATTTGAAAACGGACCATTTTCCACATTTCTGAAGCATGACGTAATGGGGGGGTGTTATCTCTTTTGTCGAAAATCAGCCGTTTTTGCTCGAACATTAAATGCCTCCAAATGGTATTTAATTAACTTCCCGAGCCCCTGGAAGCATGAAAATCACTTTAAACATGCTAATTTTAGCTCTAACACTGATGATCCACCTACAAATGTGAACTGACGTTCAAAAATAAAACATTTGAAAACGGACCATTTTCCACATTTCTGAAGCATGACGTAATGGGGGGGTGTTATCTCTTTTGTCGAAAATCAGCCGTTTTTGCTCGAACATTAAATGCCTCCAAATGGTATTTAATTAACTTCCCGGGGTGAAGAAACCCTTTTTGAGAACTCAGAGTGAGTAAATTGGCCATTTTCATGCACTTTTAACCATTCCATAAATCTTGTGTTTTGGGCCCCTGGAAGCATGAAAATCACTTTAAACATGCTAATTTTAGCTCTAACACTGATGATCCACCTACAAATGTGAACTGACGTTCAAAAATAAAACATTTGAAAACGGACCATTTTCCACATTTCTGAAGCATGACGTAATGGGGGGGGTGTTATCTCTTTTGTCGAAAATCAGCCGTTTTTGCTCGAACATTAAATGCCTCCAAATGGTATTTAATTAACTTCCCGAGCCCCTGGAAGCATGAAAATCACTTTAAACATGCTAATTTTAGCTCTAACACTGATGATCCACCTACAAATGTGAACTGACGTTCAAAAATAAAACATTTGAAAACGGACCATTTTCCACATTTCTGAAGCATGACGTAATGGGGGGGTGTTATCTCTTTTGTCGAAAATCAGCCGTTTTTGCTCGAACATTAAATGCCTCCAAATGGAATTTAATTAACTTCCCGAGCCCCTGGAAGCATGAAAATCACTTTAAACATGCTAATTTTAGCTCTAAAACTGATGATCCACCTACAAATGTGAACTGACGTTCAAAAATAAAACATTTGAAAACGGACCATTTTCCACATTTCTGAAGCATGACGTTATGGGGGGTGTTATCTCTTTTGTCGAAAATCAGCCGTTTTTGCTCGAACATTAAATGCCTCCAAATGGTATTTAATTAACTTCCCGAGCCCCTGGAAGCATGAAAATCACTTTAAACATGCTAATTTTAGCTCTAACACTGATGATCCACCTACAAATGTGAACTGACGTTCAAAAATAAAACATTTGAAAACGGACCATTTTCCACATTTCTGAAGCATGACGTAATGGGGGGGTGTTATCTCTTTTGTCGAAAATCAGCCGTTTTTGCTCGAACATTAAATGCCTCCAAATGGTATTTAATTAACTTCCCGGGGTGAAGAAACCCTTTTTGAGAACTCAGAGTGAGTAAATTGGCCATTTTCATACACTTTTAACCATTCCATAAATCTTGTGTTTTGGGCCCCTGGAAGCATGAAAATCACTTTAAACATGCTAATTTTAGCTCTAACACTGATGATCCACCTACAAATGTGAACTGACGTTCAAAAATAAAACATTTGAAAACGGACCATTTTCCACATTTCTGAAGCATGACGTAATGGGGGGTGTTATATCTTTTGTCGAAAATCAGCCGTTTTTGCTCGAACATTAAATGCCTCCAAATGGTATTTAATTAACTTCCCGAGCCCCTGGAAGCATGAAAATCACTTTAAACATGCTAATTTAGCTCTAACACTGATGATCCACCTACAAATGTGAACTGACGTTCAAAAATAAAACATTTGAAAACGGACCATTTTCCACATTTCTGAAGCATGACGTAATGGGGGGGTGTTATCTCTTTTGTCGAAAATCAGCCGTTTTTGCTCGAACATTAAATGCCTCCAAATGGTATTTATTTCACTTCCCGAGCCCCTGGAAGCATGAAAATCACTTTAAACATGCTAATTTTAGCTCTAACACTGATGATCCACCTACAAATGTGAACTGACGTTCAAAAATAAAACATTTGAAAACGGACCATTTTCCACATTTCTGAAGCATGACGTAATGGGGGGGGGTGTTATCTCTTTTGTCGAAAATCAGCCGTTTTTGCTCGAACATTAAATGCCTCCAAATGGTATTTAATTAACTTCCCGGGGTGAAGAGACCCTTTTTGAGAACTCAGAGTGAGTAAATTGGCCATTTTCATGCACTTTTAACCATTCCATAAATCTTGTGTTTTGGGCCCCTGGAAGCATGAAAATCACTTTAAACATGCTAATTTTAGCTCTAACACTGATGATCCACCTACAAATGTGAACTGACGTTCAAAAATAAAACATTTGAAAACGGACCATTTTCCACATTTCTGAAGCATGACGTAATGGGGGGGTGTTATCTCTTTTGTCGAAAATCAGCCGTTTTTGCTCGAACATTAAATGCCTCCAAATGGTATTTAATTAACTTCCCGAGCCCCTGGAAGCATGAAAATCACTTTAAACATGCTAATTTTAGCTCTAACACTGATGATCCACCTACAAATGTGAACTGACGTTCAAAAATAAAACATTTGAAAACGGACCATTTTCCACATTTCTGAAGCATGACGTAATGGGGGGGGTGTTATCTCTTTTGTCGAAAATCAGCCGTTTTTGCTCGAACATTAAATGCCTCCAAATGGTATTTAATTAACTTCCCGGGGTGAAGAACCCTTTTTGAGAACTCAGAGTGAGTAAATTGGCCATTTCATGCACTTTTAACCATTCCATAAATCTTGTGTTTTGGGCCCCTGGAAGCATGAAAATCACTTTAAATATGCTAATTTTAGCTCTAACACTGATGATCCACCTACAAATGTGAACTGACGTTCAAAAATAAAACATTTGAAAACGGACCATTTTCCACATTTCTGAAGCATTACGTAATGGGGGGGTGTTATATCTTTTGTCGAAAATCAGCCGTTTTTGCTCGAACATTAAATGCCTCCAAATGGTATTTAATTAACTTCCCGAGCCCCTGGAAGCATGAAAATCACTTTAAACATGCTAATTTTAGCTCTAACACTGATGATCCACCTACAAATGTGAACTGACGTTCAAAAATAAAACATTTGAAAACGGACCATTTTCCACATTTCTGAAGCATGACGTAATGGGGGGGTGTTATCTCTTTTGTCGAAAATCAGCCGTTTTTGCTCGAACATTAAATGCCTCCAAATGGTATTTATTTCACTTCCCGAGCCCCTGGAAGCATGAAAATCACTTTAAACATGCTAATTTTAGCTCTAACACTGATGATCCACCTACAAATGTGAACTGACGTTCAAAAATAAAACATTTGAAAACGGACCATTTCCACATTTCTGAAGCATGACGTAATGGGGGGGGTGTTATCTCTTTTGTCGAAAATCAGCCGTTTTTGCTCGAACATTAAATGCCTCCAAATGGTATTTAATTAACTTCCCGGGGTGAAGAGACCCTTTTTGAGAACTCAGAGTGAGTAAATTGGCCATTTTCATGCACTTTTAACCATTCCATAAATCTTGTGTTTTGGGCCCCTGTGAAGCATGAAAATCACTTTAAACATGCTAATTTTAGCTCTAACACTGATGATCCACCTACAAATGTGAACTGACGTTCAAAAATAAAACATTTGTAAACGGACCATTTCCACATTTCTGAAGCATGACGTAATGGGGGGGTGTTATATCTTTTGTCGAAAATCAGCCGTTTTTGCTCGAACATTAAATGCCTCCAAATGGTATTTAATTAACTTCCCGAGCCCCTGGAAGCATGAAAATCACTTTAAACATGCTAATTTTAGCTCTAACACTGATGATCCACCTACAAATGTGAACTGACGTTCAAAAATAAAACATTTGAAAACGGACCATTTTCCACATTTCTGAAGCATGACGTAATGGGGGGGGTGTTTATCTCTTTTGTCGAAAATCAGCCGTTTTTGGCTCGAACATTAAATGCCTCCAAATGGTATTTATTTCACTTCCGAGCCCCTGGAAGCATGAAAATCACTTTAAACATGCTAATTTTAGCTCTAACACTGATGATCCACCTACAAATGTGAACTGACGTTCAAAAATAAAACATTTGAAAACGGACCATTTTCCACATTTCTGAAGCATGACGTAATGGGGGGGTGTTATCTCTTTTGTCGAAAATCAGCCGTTATTTGCTCGAACATTAAATGCCTCCAAATGGTATTTAATTAACTTCCCGGGGTGAAGAGACCCTTTTTGAGAACTCAGAGTGAGTAAATTGGCCATTTTCATGCACTTTTAACCATTCCATAAATCTTGTGTTTTGGGCCCCTGGAAGCATGAAAATCACTTTAAACATGCTAATTTTAGCTCTAACACTGATGATCCACCTACAAATGTGAACTGACGTTCAAAAATAAAACATTTGAAAACGGACCATTTTCCACATTTCTGAAGCATGACGTAATGGGGGGGTGTT